>NC_087202.1:99296937-99386572 GCF_015104395.2 Macrobrachium nipponense
GTCGTTTTACTCCTGGTAGCTTTGTTCTTTGTCGTTTCACTGCTGGTCGTTTTGTTCTTTGTCGTTTTACTCCTGGTTGTTTTAATCATTGTTGTTTTACTCCTGGTCGTTTTGTTCTTTGTCGTTTCACTGCTGGTCATTTTGTTCTTTGTTGTTTCACTGACGGTCGTTTTGTTCTTTGTCGTTTCACTGCTGGTCATTTTGCTGTTTGTCGTTTCACTGCTGGTCGTTTTGTTCTATGTCGTTTTGGTCTTTGTCGTTTTACTCCTGGTCATTTTGTTCTTTGTCGTTTCACTGCTGGTTGTTTTGTTCTTTGTCATTTCACTCCTGGTCGTTTTGTTCTTTGTCGTTTTACCCCTGGTCATTTTACTCATGGTCGTTTTACTCTTTGTCTTTATACTCCTGGTCTTTTTATTTTTGTCGTTTTACTCCAGGTTGTTTTACTCTTTGTCGTTTTACTCCTGATCGTTTTGTTCTTTGTCGTTTTACTCCTGGTCGTTTTATTCTTTGTTGTTTTACTTCTGGTAGTTTTATTCTTTGTCGTTTTACTCCTGGTCATTTTAGTTTTTGTCGTTTACTCCTAGTCGTTTTACTCTTTGTTGTTTTACACCTGGTCGTTTTACTCTTTGTCTTTTTACTCCTGGTCGTTGTATTTCTTTGTCGTTTTACTCCTGGTCATTTTACTCTTTGTCGTTTTACTACTGGTCATTTTATTCTTTGTCGTTTTACTCCTGGTCGTCTTATTCTTTGTCGTTTTACTCCTGGTTGTTTTATTATTTGTCGTTTTACTCTTGATCGGTTTATTCTTTGTCATTTTACTCCTGGTCGTTTTATTCTTTGTTGTTTCACTCCTTGTCGTGTTGTTCTTTGTCGCGACACTCCTGGTTGTTTTGTTCTTTGTCGTTTCACTGCTGGTCATTTTGTTCTTTGTCGTTTCACTGCTGGTCGTTTTGTTCTTTGTCGTTTTACTTCTGGTCGTTTGGTTCTTTGGCGTTCACTGATGGTCATTTTGTTCTTTGTCGTTTCACTGCTGGTCGTTTTGTTCTTTGTCGTTTTACTTCTGGTCGTTTGGTTCTTTGGCGTTTCACTGCTGGTCGTTTTGTGTTTTGTCGTTTTACTTCTAGTCGTTTTGGTCTTTGTTGTTTTACTCCTGATCGGTTTGCTCTTTGTCGTTTCACTGCTGGTAGTTTTGTGCTTTGTCGTTTTACTTCTGGTCGTTTTGGTCTTTGTCGTTTCACTCCTGGTCGTTTTGTTCTTTGTCGTTTTACTCCTGGTCATTTTGTTCTTTAACGTTTCACTGCTGGTCGTTTTGTTCTTTGTCGTTTCACTGCTGGTCGTTTTGTTCTTTGTCGTTTCACTTTCCTGGTTTTTTGGTCTTTGTCGGTTTCACTCACTGGTCATTGGTTCTTTGTCGTTTCACCCTGCCTGGTCGGTTTTTGGTTCTTTGTCCGTTTCAACTGCTGTCCGTTTTGTTCTTTGTTAGGTTTCACTTCCTGATTTTGGTTCTTTGTCATTTCACTTTCCTAGTCTTTTTGGTTCTTTGTCGGTTTCACCTCCTGATTTTGGTTTCTTTGTCGTTTCCACTCCTGGTTTTTGGTTTCTTTGTCGGTTTCACTGCTTTTGGTTCGTTTTGTTCTTTGTTTCATTCAATCCTTATTTTTGGTTCTTTGTCATTTCACTTTCCTAGTCGTTTGTTCCTTTGGGTCGTTTCACTCCTGATTTTTGGGTTCCTTTGTCCGTTTCACTCCTGGTTTTTTTTGGTTCTTTGTTCGTTTTCACTGCTTGGTCGTTTTTGACTTTAATCCAGTGTAATACTTTGATTTTTTTGGTTCTTTGTCGTTTTCACTCCTGGTTTTTGGTTCTTTGGTTTTTCGGTTTTCACTTGCTGGTTTTTCCTTTTGTTCTTTGTTATTTCCTGCCTAGGTCCCGTTTTTGTTCTTTGTCGTTTCACTCCTGAATTTTGGGGGGGGGGGGGTAGGTGTGCGTTTCACTCCTGGTTTTTCGGTTGGTTCTTTGTCCGTTTCACTGCTGGTTGTTTTTGGTTTCTTTGTTCGTTTCACTCCTGGATTTTGGTTCTTTGCATCATTCACTTCCTGATTATTGGTTCTTTGCCGTTTCACTCCCTGGTTTTTGGTTCTTTGTTGTTTTTCACTCCTGGGTTTTTGGGTTCTTTGGCGTTTTCAACTGCTGGTTTTTTGGTTCTTTTTTGAGGGGTCGGGTTTCACTTGCTGGTTTTTGGTTCCTTTGTTTTTCACTGCCTGGTTTTTGGTTCTTTGTTCGTTTCAACTCCTGGTTTTTGGTTCTTTGTTGTTTTCACTCCTGTTTTTTGGTTCCTTTGTTTTTCGGTTTCACTTGCTGGTTTTTGGTTCTTTGTCTTTCACTGCTGGTTTTTGGTTCTTTGTCCGTTTCCAACCTGTTTTTTGGTTCTTTGGTTTTTTGGTTTCACTTCCTGTTTTTGGTTCTTTTGTCCGTTTCACTTGCCTGGTTTTTGGTTCTTTGTTTTTCGTTTAACTCCTGGTTTTTGGTTCCTTGGTTTTTCGGTTTCACGCCTGGTTTTTGGTTCTTTGTCGTTTTCACCTCCTTGGTTTTTTGGTTCTTTGTTCGTTTCACCTCCTGGTTTTTGGTTCTTTGTCGTTTCACTCCTGGTTGTTTGGTTCTTTGTCGTTTCACTCCTGGTTGTTTGGTTCTTTGCTGTTTCACTTCTGGTCGTTTTGTTCTTTGTCGTTTCATTGTCTTTTTGGTTTCGTTTTGTTTTTTCTTTGTCGTTTCATTCCCGATGTTTAGTTTTTCGGTTCTTTGTCATTTCACTCCTGGTCGTTTGGTTCTTTGTCGTTTCACTCCTGATTTTTGGTTCTTTGTCGTTTCACTCCTGGTTTTTTGTTCTTTGTCGTTTCACTCCTGATTTTTGGTTCTTTGTCGTTTCACTCCTGGTTTTTGGTTCTTTGTCGTTTCACTCCTGGTCGACTTGTTCTTTGTCGTTTCACTCCTGGTTTTTTGTTCTTTGTCGTTTCACTGCTGGTCATTTTGTTCTTTGTCGTTTCACTCCTGATTTTTGGTTCTTTGTCATTTCACTCCTGGTCGTTTGGTTCTTTGTCGTTTCACTCCTGGTTTTTGGTTCTTTGCTGTTTAACTCCTGGTTTTTGGTTCTTTGTTGTTTCACTCCTGGTTTTTGGTTCTTTGTCGTTTCACTGCTGGTCGTTTTGTTCTTTGTCGTTTCACTCCTGATTTTTGGTTCTTTGTCGTTTCACTCCTGGTTTTTGGTTCTTTGTCGATTCACTGCTGGTCGTTTTGTTCTTTGTCGTTTCAATCCTGATTTTTGGTTCTTTGTCGTTTCACTGCTGGTCGTTTAGTTCTTTGTCGTTTCACTCCTGATTTTTGGTTTTTTGTTGTTTCACTCCTGGTTTTTGGTTCTTTGTCGTTTCACTGCTGGTCGTTTTGTTCTTTGTCGTTTCACTCCTGGTTTTTGGTTCTTTGTCGTTTCACTCCTGGTTTTTGGTTCTTTGTCGTTTCACTCCTGGTTTTTGGTTCTTTGTCGTTTCACTGCTGGTCGTTTTTGTTCTTTGTCGTTTCACTCCTGGTTTTTGGTTCTTTGTCGTTTCACTGCTGGTCGTTTGGTTCTTTGTCGTTTCACTCCTGATTTTTGGTTTTTTGTTGTTTCACTGCTGGTCGTTTGGTTCTTTGTCGTTTCACTGCTGGTCGTTTGGTTCTTTGTCGTTTCACTCCTGGTTTTTGGTTCTTTGTCGTTTCACTCCTGGTCGTTTGGTTCTTTGTCGTTTCACTGCTGGTCGTTTTGTTCTTTGTCGTTTCACTGCTGGTCATTTTGTACTTTGTCGTTTCACTCCTGATTTTTTGTTCTTTGTCATTTCACTCCTGGTTGTTTGGTTCTTTGTCGTTTCACTCCTGATTTTTGGTTCTTTGTCGTTTCACTCCTGGTTGTTTAGTTCTTTGTCGTTTCACTCCTGATTTTTGGTTCTTTGTCGTTTCACTCTTGGTTTTTGGTTCTTTGTCGATTCACTGCTGGTCGTTTTGTTCTTTGTCGTTTCACTGCTGGTCGTTTTGTTCTTTGTCGTGTTTCAATCCTGATTTTGGTTGGCTTTGTAGTTTCACCTCCTGGTCCGTTTGGTTTCTTTTCGTTTCCACTTCCTTGATTTTGGTTTCCTTTGTCCGTTTCACTCCTTTTGGGCGGGGGGGAGGGGTCCTTTGGTCGTTTCACTCCTGATTTTTGGTTCTTTGTTTCGTTCACTTCCTGATTTTTTGTTCTTTGTTTCATTCACTCCGGTTTTGGTTCTTTATTTTTCGGTTCACTTCGATTTTTGGTTCTTTGTCGTTTCACTCCTGGTTTTTGGTTCTTTGTCATTTCACTCCTGGTTTTTGGTTCTTTGTCGTTTCACTCCTGGTTTTTGGTTCTTTGTCATTTCACTCCTGGTTTTTGGTTCTTTGTCGTTTCACTCCTGGTTTTTCGGTTTCTTTCTTTCGTTTCACTCCTGGTTTTTTGGTTCTTCTTTGTCATTTCACTTCCTGATTTTTTGGGTTCTTTGTCGGTTTCACTCCCTGATTTTGGTTCTTTGTTCATTTCACTTCCTGATTATTGGTTCTTTGCCGTTTTCACTCCGATTTTGCGGTTCTTTGTTGTCATTTCCTGGGTTATTTTAGGTTCTTTGTCGTTTCACTCCTGGATTTTTTGGTTCTTTGTTTCGTTTCACTCGTTGGTTTTGGTTTCCTTTGTAGATTCACCGCCTGGTTCGTTTTTGGTTTCTTTTGTCGGTTCAATACTGAATTTCGGGTCTTAGTTTCGTTTCACTGCTGGTCGTTTGACTTGTTTCCATTCCACTTGATTTGGTTCTTTGTCGTGGTTCACTCTGATTTTTGGTTCTGGTCGTTCACTCCTGGGTTTGGTTTCTTTGTCGGTTTCCACTGCTCGACCGTTTTGTTTTGGTCACTTCACTTTTCCTGATTTTTGGTCTTCCTTGTCATTTTCACTCCTGGTTTCGGTTCTTTGGTCATTTCATTCCTGGTTTTGGGTTCTTTGTCGTTTCACTTCCTGGTTTTGGTGCTTTGTTTCGTTAACTCCTGGATTTGGTTCTTTGTTGTTTCACTTGATGGTCGTTTGGTTTTTCTTTCGTCGTTTGCATGGCTGGTCCCGGTATTTTTGGTTCTTTGGCAGTTTCAATGCTGGTGTTTTGTTCCTTGGTCGTTTCACTCCTTTGGATTTTTGGTTCTTTGTCGTTTCACTCCTGATCGTTTTTGGTTCTTTCTGCGTTTCACTCCTGGATTTTTTGTTCTTTGTCGGTTTCACTCCTGATCGTTTTTGGTTCTTTTGTCATTTCAACTGCCTGGTTCGTTTTTGGTTTTCTTTGTAGTTTCACTCCTGATTTTTGGTTCCTTGTCGTTTCATCCTGGTTTTTGGTTTCTTGTCCGTTCACTCCTGGATTTTTTGTTATTTGTCGTTTCACTCCTGGTTGTTTGTCTTTGTGGTTTCACTTCCTGATTTGGTCTTTCTCGTTTTCACTCCTTGATTTTTGGTTCCTTTGCGTTCACTTTCCTGATTTTGGTTTGGTTTACTCTCCTGGTTTTTTGGGTCTTTGTGGGTTTCATTCCTTTGATGCGGTTTCTTTACGTTTCACCTGGCTTTTTGGTTCGTTTTGTCTTTGTCGTTTCAACTCCTGGTTTTTGGTTCTTTGTAGGTTTCAACTGTGGTCGTTTTGTTATTGTTTTCGGTTTCACTTCCTGGTTTTGGTTCTTTCGTTTCACTGCGGTCGTTTTGTTCTTTGTCGTTTCACTCCTGATTTTGTTCTTTGTCTTTTCACTCCTGATCGTTTGTTTTTGTCGTTGCACACTGCTGGTCGTTTTTTTCTTTGTCCATTTCCTGCTGGTCGTTTTGTTCTTTGTTATTTCACTCCTGATTTTTGGTTTCTTTGTCGTTCACTCCTGGTTTTGGTCTTTGCCGTTTCACTCGTTGTTTGGTTCTTGTGTTTTTCACTCCTGGTTTTTGGTTCTTTTCGTTTCACTGCGGCGTTTTGTTCTTTGTCGTTTCAACTCCTGATTTTTGGTTCTTTGTCCGTTTCACTCCTGGTTTTTTTGGTTCTTTGTCGTTGTCATGAGGTCGTTTTGGTTTCTTTGTCCGTTTCACTGCCTGGTCGTTTTTTGGTTCTTTGTCTTTCACTGCTGGTCGTTTTGGTTCTTTGTCGTTTCACTGCTGGTTTTGTTTCTTTGTCTTTGTCACTCGTTTTGTTCGTTTGTCTTGTCGTTTTCAACAACACGTTCACGCCTGGTCGTTTTTTTTTTATGTATTTCATATTGACAATATTGTTCAATCAGTTATCTTTGTTTATTGGTGTTTTAAGTATGTTGTTAGTGCCGTTATTATTGTTACTATTCATAATTGTGAGTTCAGTTGTTTTATAAAAAACTGGTTGGCATAGTCAGTGTTTTTCTCTTCTGTAAGTAATTGGGTCATTGGGCAATTACTTTTTTTTTTTTGTTTTTTTCTTTTGACTTGTTGGGGTGTTAAGCGGTTGGGTAATCTGGACGAATGCTGTTTCTGTTTGTAATGGCCTTATTGTACATACATATATAATTCTTTTTCCACTTTGCTTTTGTGAGAGCTTTCTTGCTCAATAGTTTTTACGTTTTGTATTACTTTGTGCCCCGAAGATGTGGTAAATACACGAAAGTACTTGGCACTCTGTCTTTTCATTTTTAAAAATTTTCCCTGTGGCTTTTGCTGATATTATTTATATTAATATATATATATATATTCTATATATATATATATATATATATAGTATAATATATATACATATAATATATATATATATATATATATATATATTCTGAACTGCTTGCTCACTCCTAGAAAATGTAGTTTAACACAGAAAAAACTTGCCTTGAATGGAGGAACAAGCGATCACAACAAAGAAAAAAAAACAACTAGGGCAGAAGGCCGATATTACTGAGGAAGGAGGAATTTAGATAAAAGCTGGACTTCAGTTTTAAATGCACTATATTTACATTAATTTACAGAGGTCCAGGAGACAAATAAGGTGGTCGATTAGTCGATCCACCAGAAACGTGGCTGGGGGCAACCAGACACGGCGTTCAGAAATTTGCGCAAACAGGTTATGGAAAATGCAAGGCTTGCTCCAAGGTTTTCCAATTTCTACCACAATCAGGCATAGTGTTTGCCTGCAAAGAGATGGACACTGGCATAAGGTGAGGGAGGGCGGGGGACACTAGGGCGAACGTTACACACTACATTCTTTCAATCAAAAGTTTACAGGCCACTCAGGGGGGAATGAAAATGACTGGGAATTTACACAAAGAGAACTATTTCATTACTTGAATTTACTAGGGGATGTTTACAAGTATCACAGCATTGAACCAAGATGGGGGGAATGAGAAGCTAAACAAAGGGGGGGGGGGGAGTCACCTTGGAAAAATGGAAATTAAATACAGACAAAGGCAAAACAATTCCCTGGCTAAACCGGAATTTACTCTCACAGTACCTGGAAATCCTGGACTTGAACGTCTTCTTCTGCTTGATGTTTCTGTGCACTAGGGACATATAAAAATACTTGGGACTTCCCAAGAAGAGACAGGGGAGCAGAAGGGGGGAGAAGCAGTGTCTGCAGGGCGAGGTAGGGAGCATCTGAGCGCTCCGAGTTCGAAGGTAGTTCTGAGGTCGAGCCACTGGTTCCTGTCCCTTTTAAAATTTTCTCCTGGTACGATCCGCCCTCGTCCCTGTGGGGGTTAGATTCCAATGGGAGAAGAGATAGCTTTTCTAGAGAATGGAGGCTTTCAGTTCAAAGGGGCAACTTGCATATAGACTAGGGTGACTGAAACTGGTGAAAGAGACCTTACTCTCCTTGATTCTGGCTTAAAATCTTGAGTAATATATATATATGTATATGTATATATTTATTTTATATACATATACATATATATACACACATATTTGTATATATACATACACACATATATATTATTTATACATATATTTTATATATATATATTGCTACTTTCAAAATTCATATTTCCCCTCTTTGAAATGTCATGTAGATTGTGTAACATTTTTTCAGATTCCTAGATAGCTTAGAATAGGATGTTTTAAAATGTGTGTTCAGATTTCGCATTACATAATGTAAAAGAATATGTATATATTAACGTAGAACGTAAAAAGAGAGAGATTCTCTTTGTCCGTTCGAAGCTATGAATGTTTAACTTTTATGTCAACACTGTAAGATTAGAGGGTCTGCGAGATCCGTTTGCTTTCCTAAATCTGTCAACGCGTTTGAGAGCGTGCTCAAATCTTCATTTGTGTTTTGGAGAATCTGTCATCGTATGAGATAAGACTTCTCCTTCGTGTCGATCGAGTAGAGTACGTCTTTTTTTTTAACAGACTGGACTTGTACGCGTATGTCTTTGCCGAGTCCCACGTGGAGATTGCACATTTCTTTATGAAGATTGCGTCAGATTTCGAACTTTCTGGAAGCATTTGTGCCAAGAACGTTTTTGGCTCATCATCTGCCCTGTCCAGTTTTCGCATGGGAAGAAGATTTCATTACATCCTAGAACCTCGAGGCATTAACATCTCACTCTCGCTCTCTCTCTCTCTCTCACTCGACATCATTGAGATTATATTAACGTAACGTAAATTGGTCACTCGTAACTTAGAATTTCATATTTGATATTTCTTAGAGTTTATTTAGTGTTATTTAGTTTCTTTTGTGGAATCTGAACAAACATTATTTCGTAACGGCGCCTGGTTTTTGTGAAAGTGTGATATACAAGCTGCAGCAAGAGAGAAAGAAGTTGGTATACCAAAAAGGTAAAGTGTTATATTTTTATTAGTTGCAACTAATAACGGTTAGGTAATAACTAATAACGGTTAGGTAATAACTAATAACTAATAATTGTTAGGAACAGTGGTTAACTAATAGCTAATAACGGTTTGGTTAACTAATAACTGATAACAAGTGGTTATGAAGGTTCGGTAAAAACTGTTGGTTACAGTGTTTTGAGTGAAAAGATTTACACTTTTACACATTGAATATTTTTGTGTTTTGTGTTTGTTCAATTGTTTGTGCACTTGTTCATTTTCTTATTGAAGTGTGTCTTTTTATTTTATGTTTTCATTTGCATTCACAATTTAATTGACTTAGTTATTTTCATTGCTTAATCATTGCACATTTAATTAAATTTAACACTTGTGAATTAATTTGCATTTACTTAGAATTCTTTTCAAGTTTTGTTGTTGTTTAGCACTTCTGAATTAATTTCAAATTTTCAATTATTGTCTAACACTTTTGAATTTCAATTGAATTAATTTTCTTAAATTTTGTGATAAATTAATTTTGATTTAATTTTACTTAATTTAATTCAAGAATTAATTAAACTTTACTTTGTTTTCAAGTAACAGTAATTTTCCCTGATATTGTGAATTTCACTTATAAATTTTGAATTTGATAATAAATTTTTGTATTTAAAATTTTTATAAGTGTTTTAATTTTTAGACCAGTATATTTGCATTTGATTATATTGATGATAGGTAGAAATATAGAGTGGTAATTGATCTGCTTTCCTTCAATTTACTTGAAGTGACTTAGAACCAGGGAAGTACTTAGACTTCTGAAATCAGGGAAATACTTAGACTTTTAAAGTTGTCGATGGAGTGATGCCCTTTGATTAATTTAATTACTTACAAGATTACCTCACACCTGTTTTGATGTACTTAGTCTGATTTTCTGCAATAACGGTAAGTTGTTAAGGGATCACTGTTGCCTTTAGAGTATTCAGTCGTTTAATACGTGTTATGAGGGTTCAGGTGTCTGGCTTTTGTGAGGTAACATTAAATGAATGGTAAGTGTGGTAATCAGATACTTGGCACTTCGTAACAATATATATATATATATATATATATATATATATATATATATATATATATATAGATATATATATATATATATATATATATATATAGATATATATATATCTATATATATATAGTAATATATATATATATATGATATATATAAATATGTGTAGTATATATATACATATATATGTATGTTATATATATATATATATATATATATATATATATATATATATATATATATATATATATGAGTCTGACCACAACACCGTGATTCATATGTATGCATTAAGCTACAAATGTCCTTTAATATCTATTTCGCTCTGCCTCAGAATTAATATATTTTCGTGTATGTTAACAGAAAGAGAATTTTTAGTTGGTAATAATTTCGTCGAACCCAGAAATCAGGACGTCAAGTGAAGCCCTTTTAACCACACAGCTACCACGAGAGGATATGAGATAATGTCGCCTCTCACCTACAAATCCCTGTCGCGCTCAGGTATTTGTTGTTTTGGCGTCGGTATCAACCCTGCTTGACCTTGACAACTCCAAAACAACAAATCCCTGGGAGTGACAGGGATTTGTAGGTGAGAGGCGGCTTTAACTCATATCCTCTCGTGGTAGCTGTGTGGTTAAAGGAGCTTCACTGTGGTACGTCTTGATTTCTGTGTTCCAAGGTTCGTGCCTGGGAGCCGACGAAATTATTATCAACTAAAAATTCCCCATCAGTTAACATACAAAAATATATATATTCTGAGGTAGAGTGAATTAGATATTAAAGGACATTTGTAGCTTAATGCATACATATGAATCTCTCTCTCTCTCTCTCTCTCTCTCTCTCTCTCTCTCTCTCTCTCTCTCTGTGTCTTTGTCCATATATTTCATTCAATATTGTATTTCTCTGCTTGATCACCATAATTTCCCCCCTCCGCCCATTTAAACCATTCTACTTATGTACTGGTTATTTGAACGAAGGCCACCTTTCAGGGCAAGAAGGGCATGATCAATCATAGCCAGGTTTGGCGAGGCGACGCTGGTTTTGTTGCTGGCTGTACGTACTACTGAATTTAAAGGTTATATTTCTGTTCAGTTATTTTGTTTCCACTTATAACTGAGAATAAATGAAAGTTTAATGTCCTTTTTACTTGATCCTTGTTGTTAGATGAGTAGTGCTGATTATGAGTATTAATTACGAAGACCACTTCAGTTAAGTATTATAATGTTTGCAACTTATGCGTCAGTGGAAAATCTTACACGCGTCCAGAGTAAGCAGGAGGTCGGATCACATCTTGTTGATAAAGGGGCTACTGACTTTGGAACCAAATTACCATACCTGCCATCGATTCTGAATCCGCGCTTTCGTAATACGCCCACCTGCCAGAAACACAATAACGTGAACTGGCAATAGCTTGGTCAAGAAAGAGGACATGTAATAGGAAAAGTCTAAAGACAGGATAGTATGTAGATCTTAGTAACAGGCAGCTGAGCAGTTTTGGACGCGGTAAGCACTGATACAAAGAAAGTTACCGAACTTTCGTGCGGTTTTGAATGTATGAAAATGAACACAAACGGTTTACTAGGCTAATAAGCACTGAAATTAATTACATCTTGGCGTTCTTATTTTGTTATGGATTTTCGTATGTTGAAGCCAAACAGATTTCTTGCCGTTTTACTTTTTATTATAATGAAAATTATCGGTACTTCTCAACGTATGTCCTTATCCCCAAGATCTGAAAAATATCTTTAGATCTCTTTCCTATTGGTCTACTAAAAATTCCACATGAAGTGGTAATGTTGAGAATCCAATGTTTTGTTTAATTTTCTAATACTATAGGGTCTAATAATTTAAAAACTGCCGGGTGACACTCTGTCACCTTTGGGGAAAATTATCTATGCACTAAGTAAGTTTGAGGTATTTACGCGACAAAAAATCTGTAAAAGTTTATACTTCTGCGTAACATTTTTATTGATCTCTTCTTTCGAGCAGGTAAATAGTTTTATTAATTGTTATTTGGAAAAATACATGGCCATAATTGAGAAAAAAAATTACTAATATTTAGAAAAAAGCCTTGTGAAAAATCAATTAAAGATGTATAAATAGTTATCATTATTACATCGCACAAACTGTGATAGATCATTACTGTATTTAGCTAGCTATAATTTAAAAAGTTTCTAAGAATAGCCTTTTCTTCATTTTTGTCGTATTCTTTTTCACTTCTATCTTTCATCAGTTTAGCGAATCGGTTCAAACACTCGACTGAACTTTTACATTGACAAAACAATGTACTACATCCTAGAGATGCCTTCACGCAACTGCAATTTGCCCTTTCACATGTATTCCCTTCAATAGCACAAGAACATTTAATAAGCTGGAAAAAATATTCTGGAGCATACGCCTTTGGGTGTGGTAACTGCCACTAGAAAGGTATGATTAGGGTCAAAATCCCACCCATAGTCAATCAGGTCCATAATGGGTGGATTGGCTTTATCAGCACATTTCCATCGGGTGACACCGGTTAACATGGTATCTTAATGCGGCTGCTGTTGGAGGCAGTGTCTTTAACTGGGGAGCTCCTATAACTTTATTGGAAGAATATTTTTTCTGTCATACCGCATCCCTAATGTCAAACATGGTGTCAGAGGCTTTAGACGGTATGCCGTAGCAGCGTGATATAAATGTAGTTGCTTATTGTATTACATCCGACACGTTTGTATTTAAGTATCACCAAGTCCAGCAATCTGATAACGTTGCCTAAAAACATTTACAACAGTTGCCTCTCCTATTCGATGTCATTGTGATGTTGTGTCACAACTAGATAAAGCATGTGCTGCTAAAATGTTCGAAACTATGGGGTGGTGTTTTTCAACACTAGCTTTGATGTTTATTTGACTACGTCCCCCAGAAATAGCTTCCATCATTACTGTACACTTTAGGTTATGCTTGGGGTAATGGTGTAATAAAAGTCCAAAAACATCTGTATCATCACATATTATGATTTTCAACTCCAGCCTTTATTAAATTAAGCGGCTGATGGATTATTATGACATTAGCTTCTTCTTGAGTGCTGTGAAGGTCCTCATGTGGTTCCTCTTGACCATTTTGAATAAGAGTGGGCACTGGAGAAGGAAGGCCCAGTGATCACTAGCTTAGTTTTTGTGACTTCTTTCGACAACGTTCTCTGTCAGTCTCTGAATGATATACTGAATGACCTTAAATTTGTTTTTGGTGACAGAGAGAGAGAGAGAGAGAGAGAGAGAGAGTCACACTTTGACTAGGGAGAGGGCTGATCATACTAAGTTTGTATTTTCTACTACTTGACGTGGCTCTTGACACTCTTGTATCCTTTTTGATACTATCTTTATTGTATCGATAAAAAAATAAGATATACATCACTCTTATCAATTCTTTTCAGTAACATTTCCTTTATTGGGCCAAGTTATTACCCACATTATTGAGATGGCTTTTGTAGCAGTCTTTATCTGGTATATTCTCTTTGCATTCATTTACAATGGTGGAAGCAATAGTTTTTACAGCTGTTTGAACATCATCATTCTCTTCTTCATCTTTTGACAGCTTTATGGGATGACTTACAGATGATTTATGAATAATAATACTAGCGCAATTATAAGCAGGCAGCACTATGTATATACTCGTTTTCTAAAATATCCATAACGGTGTTCATAAACTGACGACACTTAAGCTTTCCACCATGGGCAATATAAACATGATGAATGTTAACTGAATTTCATATCTGGGAATAGTCTTTCTTCATTCAGTTATGCAAGCATGTATTATCCATATCAGTCATATCTGAAGAAGAGCTCTCTGTTTTACAATATTTTGCTTTAACAAACGTTTGATAGCATTTTCGGTGTATCGTCCATCTCAGCATGAAGATGCTGTTGCTCCACTTGGTCAAGTTCTGCTTCAGAGACCCACTTATCATTACGCAATTTACAAACATTTAATATAGTTTCTTTAAAAGATTTCTATGTATCACCACGGTCTGGTGTGCGGCATACTGAAGCCTTGTCACACCTTTCAGGATGACGCGGATCAGGTGTAATTGGATAGTCATTTCCACAAAATATACAATGTTCTTTAAGTATGATTATTGCCATGTACCTTTTCTTTTCTTTCTCTTAGGGGCAGTTTGGGTAATGGGTGAGTGCTTCTGATGTTTCTTTAAGTATCGGGCGATATGCAAGGACATGTAAGTTGATATACAGTCTTTGTGAGATTCCACTGTTGTATCTGGATCCAAGCTGTGATACCTCTCTTTTTACTTGCTTTGATCATTCTATTTGTTGATGTATCCTTAATATCAGTTGAATTGCCTTTTCAAAAGGGATGATCTTTAAAAATACAATCGTTCATTCTGGAAAAGAATTGTATTTTTCTCTGAAATTTGTTGCTCATGAAAAATCGAATGGCGATAATTCATTAGCTGATATACTAAAGTTCTAAAAGAGAAAGGTGCAAAAATGCAGCCTATATCAGCGATATATTTAACAGTATGCTAATATTTAAACTAAAGAACAAACAGCTGATAATTCATAAAAGCCTGATAAACCAACCTTGATCTAAAGTTCTTAAAAGCAATCCTTATACTACAAGCGTCTTCATAAATTTCACCTTGTCTTAAAATCTGAAAAAGAACCATTATAATCTGTAGTTCTATGAATTACTGAATTCATAATTATAATTTCTAACGCATATCAAACACATTCCGAATGTTTATGAGGTATCTGGAAAACACATTTCATAAGAAAAAAATTACATGATATTAGAGTCAATCTAAAAATTATGTCAAAAACGATTATTTTATTATCGGTCGTTTAATTTAAAAAATATCCCCAATGGTGACAAGGTGTCACCCGGCATTTCCTGACTCTCCAGACCCTAATGGTATCGAAACAATGGAAAAACATTAGATTCTCACCATTACCATTTCAAGTGAAATTTTGCCCTTTTTTCAGTAGACTAGGTATATCTTCATATCAGCCATTTAAGACAGCTCCCCAACTTGAAGAAATACATCTAGGCCTGACAACTTGTCTATCGTATATTAAATTGTAAAAATTAATGAACCATACAGTAACCAGGATACTGCCTAGGTTAGCATATCAAATTATGGATAATGTCCTACAAGCTTTCAAAACCGTGAATATGAAAATATTCCGTCAACTCACGAATGAGTTTTAAAATAACATAAGTTATAAATGCTGTTGATTTAAAGCACATTTGCAAACGCGCACACTATATATATTATATATAGTTCTCTATTATTATGATATTGAGTAGTATTATATATAAATTATAGGATATATATATATATGTATAAACTGTTTGCAGCTTTTGATATTCCTGCTGCAGTTGCTATGGAAGAATGGTTAAAAACGCTTGAAATAGTAGCTTCACTAGATCATTTGATCTCAGCGATAATTTCTTTTCATTCCTTGTTATCCGCATTCATTATAATCGAACAGCTTTCCATGCGAAATTATGTCTGTAATTTATGTTAGTCTTGAGTAAAATTCTCGCGGGCGTGTTTTAGTGATGTTAGTATTAAGTAGTGGAGTTTTTCAGGTTCTCTTCAATCTGTTTACCCAAAGCATCCCTGAACGTTTAAAAAACATAAGTATTACTTTGTTCGCCTATTTCTTTGTCCCTTATATAATTTCATCAAACATTTCTCGACCAACCGAGAGCATGGATCGTAGATATAATCGGGATCCCTTGATCTAAAATAGATTTTACACTACAGAAATTTCGCCCAAATGCGAGCTGTCGAATCTCAAACGATGCAAAAATGAACGTTGTCTTACATGCCTTTCGTATTGCCTTTGCACATTATCACAGCACAGATACGTGAATTTGAATAAAATCTGCAGCTGGTGGGGTCAAGTCCATACTGGCGGTGTGGATTTACTCTCAATAGCCAGTCTGATTAATTATTGATAACTCTTCTAATGTTAATCTGCACAGTTGCATTGTATTTAGTTAGGTACAACCACTCAGAATCATTGTCCACGTCAGCTCCGTTATTGATCCTTTCGATCCCCTTCTCTAATGTTTTACAACATAACTCATTCGCTTCAAACTTAAGAAAACCTGATGGAATTTATGCATACGTATAACGGCAGTGTTACAGTCCCGTGTTCTTTGATTCGCTGCACATTCGCTCAGCAAGGAACATCCAATGTCTCTCTGGCTGGGAATTAATTTTCAGTTCTATGCAGCCAAAGCTATGACAGTAGAAACACGCGGTGTCGCGATATCTCTCTCTCATAATTTGTCACCAACTCCAACTTTATCTTATCACGATTCTTATGAATGAAGTCTCTAATTACTAGATTACATTTCATCGTGATGCTTCCAGCGGTCAGTTCATCAAAAATAGGTACTTGACCTCTTGTCCTCAATAATGTCAGCATTCTTCACTTACTACTTATATCTTTCAGTCTGGTCTCTTATAGGATCTTCCTATACTTCTTCACTCAGTACATTACATACCACAATTTTAAAAGAAATTCTTATGTTTTTCATACTTAAATTGTCCATATCATCAATCTTATTAACATCATCTCCCCGCTACCAGCCAGTTTAAAAATACAAAACTATTTCTTCCTCTGTAAGTCTGCAGTCAGCGACTAGAATTCTCTTCAACCCTAGGTCTTTCTTATTCCCTTTCCGCATCAGCATACCTGCGAGCCTACGAAGAATTCGATGCGCCAGCACTGATTGCACGGGAATGCCTCTCTTCTCTCACGATAACCTCATCTTCCACTGCATTCGCTTTTACTGATGTATTTAAGTCTTTTAAGTGTCCCACTCATTTCTCAAATGTTTTCTCATCCAGTTTACTTTCGTGCCTAAGGTTTTAGTTTTCGCTCTGTCAGGACCTGCATGGCTATTTCTTGTATGCCCACGAACTACAAAACGTAAATCCTACAAGTACTGTTTCTCACCCCCTGCCCGTACTGGAAAGAATAGCAATCGCTTATCACTAGGTTAGGCCACTCTTCCTAGACCGTGGGTCAGCGTACCATTAAAAAGTCACCGCATAGTTTCCTAACAAGCACAAATCGTAGTTTGCTACAGGTACACCTGTCCGACTGCCACCACCCCTCACTACTTTGTATCTATTCTATCTGGTATGTCCAATGGTTTTTATTGCCATTTCCCAATTTTTAACGGTGGACTACTGGGAAAAAGAAAAAAATCTGGAGAAACCTTTTATTATTTGTACGGAAAATTAAACTCCTGCTTAATGAATGATCAGAACAAACATAATGCGCTTTTAGTTGATGCATGTCAGGCAATTTTTCCTGTCAGACCCTGAGCGTGTGAGTAGTAGGCAACTATCCAGCATGCGCCTCCTCCTATGAAGGTCCTTGCAGCACAGTAAAACTACTTTACAGCATTTCTCACACATATGGTACTAATGAAAACGAACATCAGGCATGGCAGCAAGAACATTCCTGTCTCGTCGGACTTCACTAACAGTTTATACTTTAGGTAAACTGAATTAATCTGACCTGCATAGGAAACTACGAACGAAATTCGTAATTCAAAACCTATACTGCACAATCAGCCACGGTTTTATGAGGGGAAGAAATCTGGCAAACTTTTGGTGAGTTTGAAACGTGATAAGGGAATTAATAAGAAATCTCTAAGAGTGTGTGGTCTGAAAGAGATAAGGTTAATGATAGTGTCCTGTTTCCGACGACTGGGTCACTACTTGTAATATCTGACGTTAACAATACGATGCTAGAGTGGCAGGATGCCATACCGGTACCTACAAGGACAACTGCGTTAATAACTTAATTAGAGGCAACCAAGGCGAAGAGTAGGACAAAGATCATTGTATCCCAATTAACCTAATATCAATGGTCTCTCCCACCAGTTGACACATCTACGACCTACAATTATCCATTACAACGAGGCCATTCTCTAAGGACGAGGAACTACCTCGAGGTAGAAGTTTCAAGAGTTGATACATTCTTGACATACCAAGCGCTTAACACTTTTATTATTTGAAAAAATTACATTCACACAGAAATATTTTCCACACTGATTTGATTGACTCAAAGTAGATGTAATGAGGCAAATGGTGCTCTCAAGTAAATATTTCTTCCCATTCCTTTTATTGTAAAACATCCTAACAGTGTTTTTTATAACAATTGCCCAAAATGTGAGTTGGTTAACTTAAGTCCTTAGATGTTTTTATAAGGTTCTATGGTTCGTCATCAAAGAATTCAGGACAGACAACACCGTGTATAGTCAATTTGAGATCATTAGTCAGTGGCGGAACTAGGTCATTATGGGCCCTGGTCCAAATGATTTGATAGGCCTCTATAATGAAAAGCAAAATTAGTTATTACTTGATTTACCAGAAACTAATGCTCATAAATAAATCAAAACACGTTATAATTATATATATATATATATATATATATATATATATATATATATATATAGTATATAAGATTTTATGATTACTATTGGTATTATTATTATCATAACTTTTATTATCTGTACTATAGTTCCATCATTATCATTAGTATTACAACTATTATTGGTACATATTATCTTTATAGTTATTTTTATTATCATCATTATTTAATTAGTAGTAGTAGTAGTAGTACAACTACTGCTACTAATAATAATATAGCAATGGTAATAGTTGCAAAAATAATAATGATGATACTACAGTAAATAGATACGAATAAAAACTATTACTAGTACTACTATGATCAACATTACCATTTATATTCTTATTTATATTACCTAAATATATTTACAAATATGTTACCAAATCAATCTACTAAGACATTATGATGGGGCCAGATGGGCCGCAAATTACAGTGGGACCTGGTGCATTGCACCTCCTGCACCCCTAGTAGTTCCGCCACTGGCAGTAGTGACTGGGTTACCAATTACTGTAAGAAAAGTGGGTTTATTGCATTTTTCGTTAAAAATCACTAATTTCTATAATTTTTCGTTAAAAATCACAAATTTTCACAATTCCACAGGTCAAATCTAAAATCTGACAGACTAGTACTGGTAAACCCAATCCCTTCGACTTGCTTTTTTAGATATTGTAATGCTTGACAAAGCTTCCGGGGAATTGGAATTTTTCGTGGGTAAGGCTTAATATAAGGATCTGTAGCCTACTAACACATATTGGCTGAGTAGCATTTTAAGATTAGTCATTTGTTTTTCAGCTGGTATTGTTTTATAAACTGAATAACTTTTATGACGGAAAAAATAAAAAAAAAGACAAAAAAACAGTATCATGGTAAGAATAGGATAGTGTATTTTCTCTCTCTCCATCCCCTCCCCATCTTTTACCATACATTTTTGGGTAGTCAACAGATATCACAGATTCTCAGATTTCAAGGGGACCTGGTCCCAAATATAGCAAAATTGTTGCATTTTCATGAAAATACTGATGCTGCGATTCTCAACATAAACTGCAGGAAGTATGAAAAACAGAGCTATAGTTGCTCAATAACCCTGTGTAACATAAAAAGATTTGTATAATAAATTCTCTTGAAACTTTAGGTAAAATGTTAGCAAGTAATTTGCCCGGTTTAATTCTGCAAATTAGATAGTTTCACTTACTGTACATGGTGTTTTGCTTTAAGAGTTATTTTTAAATTACCTCGCATCACGTTCAAGCTATCAAATTATATTAAAGTATTGTTGTTTGTTTGCATGGTGTTTTTACGTTGCATGGAACCAGTGGTTATTCAAGTATGTACTAGACTTTGGTAATCATCTTAAAACACATTCAAAGACCTTGTAACCCATTTTAATTACTGGCGATATTGATTATTTATAAATAATATAAACTACCCAAAGACAGCCATCTTCATTACACTGTTTCTTATAGAAACCTGATTAGTTTTAATAATGGACAATTGAGATTTTCGACTCCGTGATCTGGTTCCAATATTCTTATAATTAACTTCAAATGAAGTTGCATTATTCCTGTGATAGCTTGGAATGCCAGGTAGGGATAATTACAATACATTTGAAAAAGTTTTATTGTTAATTACATATCAACATAGAAAACTTAAAAGTTGTGATTACCATACACTGGACTGTCAGGTTGAAGCATTTCAGTAAATTGCACATCCCATCAACTACCAGCACATCCGTAGTTTAAAATTCATTGCACTTTCTAGTTTGGTGAAGACTTCATTCTTCTCCCATTAATAAACATAAATTTTCAGTTACTTTAAATACTTAACACTAACACTAATTTGCTGATAGATATACAAAGGCATTAGCTCTTCACTTTCTTTTTTGTACTGTAAAGACCTAAAAAGCAAGGACAATTACGATATCTATTCCCAAAAGATTTTCTTGGTGCAGTAGCTGAACTCACGTAACTTGTAAAGGAAACTGTAAGAAATAAATACAGTACTGAAAGACAAGGATTTACTCATTCCCCCTTTCACTGGAAAATTCACTTGTTATCAATTTCACATTATACAGAATTTGTAGTACAGTAAAGAAGCTAGGAGTAGTACTACACAAATTGGTAACTCAAATGTGACTATACCTGGTAATGTATTTGCATATGCAATTTTACAAATCAAACAATTCTGCTGCCTAAAATCAATGTGTTCACATTACAAGTTATTGTTTGCCTCAACATTTTCAGAACATAACCTTTTGGGAAAAAAAATTCTTAAATTATATAAACAGAATTTCAGATATGAAAGACAAAAGTTTAAACTAATGCTGTATAAGGACTGTTTTATCTAAAATAATCTCTGTAGTACTTGATTTTTCTACACTGCAAGCTTAGAAAAAATTCAAAACCTGTAAGAAATATGGTAACAGCTTTGCTTGTTCTATTATTTTTATTACTATGTAATAATATGAAATGAATAATATCACTATGTCATACTTCTTATTTTACTTTACTTACATGAAATTACAATATTTCAGGATAAGCAATTACACATCTAAATAAATGGTTTGCTAGTTCATAAATTATATTAGTCGGCAAATTACTGACTTCAACTTAATTAACAAGTACTTCAACCAACAATTGCACAGAATATCTTTCTATCAACATTGAGCATATGGGAACATAAATAATCTCTTCATTTTAACTAAACTTACAAATAAACACATAGCTAAAGACCAAACAATTAAGATTTTCAAATAATACCAAAATCTCTTACCATAGTTTTACATGAACCTCTGTAGCTGAAGCAAGCTGGTTATGATACCTCATATGAAATTCCAGAATTTTTATTCTTATGAAGATGATGCGAGTTTTCAATCCATTGAACAAAAACCCAAGATCTGAAAATGACAAATATACTTACCAAGCCTGATCATCTGCAAGATTTTGGGATTTTAAATGTAGTAAGCAGTGAAATTCAGTCTTCAGGCGCAACATTTTTTTTCCATTTTAAAAGAAATGGAAGGTTGCAAAACTGCTAGCACAAGATCAAAATGATACATAGGAATCTGTTGTCCATATTATTCAAAATATTCCTTTACTACTAAGAAATAATCTTGAAAGACCATTAACTTGCCAACCACAATTTTCACAGGTCCACGTCTACATAAGACAAAGCGGAAAATTATATAGATAAATCAATAGAGATAAAATCTTGCTTCCAGAAAGTAATATCCTGTGGCTGAACAATCATGTAAATCTCATTTAGATGGGCAGCACTGATGAGTCAACTACCCTTGACAAGTGATCTTGATGGCTTCGTTCATGTCCACAGCAATCTTCACAAGAGTTGCAGTTGGAATTAGACAAAAATATCAACATAAATAAAATACTGATTTGACAATGGCTAAAAAGCTCTTGAATAAAACTACTAATGTCTTTTTTACTTACTGAAAAAACAGGCATGCCATGGTGGGCCAAAAGATTAGTAAATGTAAAAACACAAAAATATTCTATCCAGGGTAATGATTAATCCTCCCTACAAATTCTTAAATCCGCACACAAGGTAAAAAAAGATACAGAAAGAAGGAAAAGAATCCAGGACCTGTCAGCATGTTCAATTATTCACAATGCAGGCACTGACACTGAAGAGATAGCACCAACTGACAACCTAAATGGAATTTCACCTTTAGAGAGCTCATCCTTAATGTAGAAAAACCAGAAATTTTGCAAATATACAAACATAAGAATAGACACTAAATAACAATGGAGAGGGAAAATACAGTAAAGAAACAGAATCTTAAACTTTGAGAATCCCTAAGCATATATGTAAAAGAACAAAACAGACTTTACACATCTGTATATGTATTGTAGTCTTGGCACATAAGGCAATGGACATATATGTAGAGTAATTGATTGCTAATTTCAGAATACATCGCAAAATAATTGGAAACAGCCTTCCAAATACAACACCTGAAACATTTATTATATACAATATATTAACACTAATAAGACTGTTGGCAATTCAGTAGATGACTCTTGAAATGTGACCTTTTGACAAATACCCTCCAACAACATGGACAAGGGAAAGCTGGTTTGCACGGGTGAGAAACCAACAGATGACGCATCATTGGTGCTCCCTCAAACTTCTGATTAACATGTGGGCAGTAAGGACACCTGTGAATAACAGAGTACAGATTATTTCTATGAATAATTATATAATACCGTAGTATGTATATTAAGTAAATAATACGGTTTCAAAACACCGTTTGGTAGCAATATAATAATTACAAACTGTTTCTTAAAGAAAAATAAATGAGAACAAAATACTAATCAACTAACCTTCCAGGTAAAGAGATATTATTTGCTTCACTGTTGAGTGACTTATCGTGATCTGCTAACTGTTGACATTCAGGTTTTGGTGTTTGCGAAAACACTTCATCATCTACCTCAGAAGCTTTTTGAACACCTGCTATGGCTGCAAAACCACCTATGGATTCTGCTGAATCTCTTCTCCTTCTAGCTTTAGCAATTTCTCGGCCAGGTTTGCCTATGCCAGAAGTAATGGATTCTTGAGAAGTTACATTATCTGAGGAGGATTTTTCATTCATTGATCGATCGCCTTGTGATGTGGAAGGTGGTTCACTGTCTGGGTCTTCTTTCATTAACACTAGAGGAACCGATGAAATAGCAGTAGGTTCTGCTGAGGGAGATCTTGAGGATGAACTTTCACCTGAGAAAAAAATAAAACTTCATTAAAATTTTCAAAAGGTTTTTTTGTTTTACTAATATTATTGTAGTATAGTTCAACAAGAACACAGTAAAAATTCCTGTCATACAGCCAGCTCTGAAGAATTTACCTAAATGAGGTGGAGCAAGAAAATGTTACTCAGATGTCAGACAGACAAACATAAAATGAGCGAAAGAAATTAGCTGATGGAAAGTAAAGTGACCAAACGATATAAGGCTACAGGGATCAGCGGAGCCTTTATTCTTGCCAGCAGAAGGCAGAATACCTCTATAGCATTGCAGGTCTCCTAATACAAGTATCTCAGGTTGAATAGAGTAAAAGTAAAATTTACTTTACATTTGAACAGTTAGAATTTTTGTTCTCTAAATGACTTGTCAACCAGGACACTCCAACACATTGTGCTCTTTTTTTTATAGTGGCAAAAGCATTCTTCAGTTATTCAGATATTAACCCTCTTACGCCGAAGCCCTAAAAATCAAAACCTCTCCCGTATGCCGGCGCCGGTTTGGAGTGAGCGCGGAAGCGGAAAAAATAATTTGTTCAAAAAATCACAGCGCGCTTAGTTTTGAAGATTAAGAGTTCATTTTTGGCTCATTTTTTTGTCATTGCCTGAGGTTTAGTATGCAATCATCAGAAATGAAAAATAATATTATCATATGTAAATAATGCGATATATGGTAGCAAAAAAAATAAAATTCATAGATAATTGTATTCAAATCACGCTGTGCAAAAAACGGTCAAAGCTAACGAGTTACTTTTTTTTTCGTTGTATTGTACACTAAATTGTAATCATTTTGATATACAATACATTGTAAAACAATAAAAGCAACACCGGAAAAATATTATCACAAAATGATGTACGAATTCGTAACGCGCGGACGTAAAAAAATGTTATTTTAAAAAAATCACCGTAATTCTAAATATAATTCTAAAGATTTCCAATTTGTTTCAAAATTAAGACAAATGATTGAATATTACGATACTGTAAGAGTTCTAGATTAGAATTGCAGATTTTGACCATTTCGGACGAGTTAAATTTGACCGAATGTCGAAATTTTTATATATATATTTTTTTATATGCACATATTTCGGAGATGGAAAAAGCTACAACCTTCAATTATATTTTATTGTATTATTCATGAATTTGAGCACATTTTGATATATGAAACTCTATAAAACGGCTAATATGAAAAGAAGCAAATATTAGGATAATGCGATGTACGTATTTCGGAGACTTGCGGCCGCGAATCGGCGCGCGGAGTGAAGGTAAATATATTTTTCAAAAATTCACCATAAATCACAATATTGCTCTAGAGACTTCAAATTTGTTTCAAAATGAAGGAAAATGACGGAATATTACTAGGCCGTAAGAGTTTTAGCTTACAATTGCGTTTTTCAACTATTTCGGTAGAGTCAAATTTGACCGAACGTGGTTTTTTTTCTATTTATCGTGTTTTATATGCAAATATTTCGAAAAAAGAGAAAAGCTACAACCTTCAATCATTTTTAGTTGTATTCTACATGAAATTGCACACATTTTCATATACAAAACTTTATGTAACAGCTAATTTTAAATGGTGCAAACATTTCGACAATCGCACAAAAAAAATTCTGATTTTTTCGGAAGAGTTACCGCGCGGACGTAAGAAAATGTTTTTTTTTTTTTTTTCATAAATTCACCATAAATCGAAATATTGTGCTAGAGACTTCCAAGTCATTGCAAAATGAAGGTAAATGATTGAATATTACTAGAATATAAGAGTTTTAGCTTACAATTGCGTTTTTCGACCATTTCTGTAGAGTCAAAGTTGACCGAAAGTTGAAATTTTTGCACTTAACGTTATTTATATGAAAATATTTCGAAACTGATAAAAGCTACAACCATGGGTTGATTTTTGTTGTATTGTGCATGAAATTGCTCACATTTCCATATATAAAACTTTATGTAACGACAAATTTAAAAGGGTGCAAACATTAGGACAATCGCACGAAAAAATTTATCGGAAGAGTTATCGCATGAACGTAAGGAAAAAGTTTTTTCATAAATTCACCATAAATCGAAATATTGTGCTAGAGACGTCCAATTTGTTGCAAAATGAAGGAAAATGATTGAATATTACTATAATATAAGAATTTTAGCTTACAATTGCGTTTCTCGACCATTTCGGTAGAGTCAAAGTTGACCGAAGGTTGAAATTTTTGCACTTATCGTTATTTATATGAAAATATTTCAAAACTGATAAAAGCTACAATCATGAGTATTTTTTTTGTTGTATTTTACATGAAATTGTGCACATTTTCATATATAATACTTCATGTAAAGGATAATTTAAAATGGTGCAAAAATTATGTCAAAGTGACAAAATAATTTTTGAGATGTGTCACTGATACTTTTTAGTGCGATAAGAAAGAAATTCGCGCTTGCGCGCCTGCGTAGTGATTGTAAACAAAACAACGCCTTGATCCGTGAACTCCCTGCATCTCCCAAGGCGCGTGATTTAAAAGTTTTCGGCTGGTAGGCCTTTAATTATTTTTCCGCGAATTTTCAAAAAAACTTTTTTGAGCCGACGTATGATACGTCCAATCGGCATACGGGCGACATTTTGACTCGACGTTTAATACGTCCAATCGGCGTAAGAGGGTTAATAAACTATCTTTTCTCTACAACATGGTACACCAGTGCAGCAAAACCTTTAATGTTAAAAATCATACTTCTATTATAATCTATTAACCTGTAAAATACTCTAAAATAATTATAATCTTACAGCTAATTCCAATGCAAGTTTACAGAATACCATTATTATTTCCATCTCATATAATTTCTGCCATACCCTTCTCCCTTCTTTTGCTCTTCCAGGCTGGGTTAATCAAACTTTCACAATTTGGCAGAGACCTTGTTAATCCACCTTTATAAACCCTCTGCAAATATGGTGAAAGGTTTCACTGAATAGTTTCAGTGTTACATATATGCACATCATCACCAGTAGCATCATCATGAAGCTGCAGTAACTGACAATAGGAAACAGCAAAAAGCCAATCTAGTTTTTGTGCACATGGGGGTGACTAAGTTCTGACCACCTTCAAGAAAAAGGCAAAAAATGGAAGGGCAATAAAAAGTAAATTTACATGAAGCAAAATACATCAAGCGTAATACATATGAACTATAGAAGTAGTTGGGGAAGCACCAACAGAAAGGGAATCCACAGTTTATGATGGGTTATCCCTTTACAAACAATAACCTCTCCTCCTCCCCCCTCTCCCCTCCTCCCCATCTTCCTAAAGGTAAGAGTGATGCTAAAAGTTTATTTATCCATTTCATTAGTCATTTATATTTATTTCTCACAGTTTTCTGTATGTACAACAGTTTATTCTCTATGAAATGTTTTTCTATATATTGTTGGGAGTCTGGAACACATTAATTGGAATTACATTATTCCTTATGGAAATCACCGTTTCAGATTTCATACATTTCGGACTTCATGAATGTTCTGAAACGGATTACATATAAAAAACCGAGGTTCCACTGTGTGTGTGCATACACGCACATAGTATATGTACGGTATATACATATAGATACATATATACTATAGATACTATACATAAAATACAGTACCTATACATTTGTAAATAAAAATTAAGTGTGGAGTGTGTTTTTCACTTTTTGCCCAAAGTGGCTCCAAGAATAAACTTACACACCACAGGGACATAAGTTGGATACATTTGTATATCAAATGCAGACTTTATATGTTATAAGCTCAAACTACGTAATAACATACACTAAAACACTGACATTCAATGATGTTCATCACTGGAGATTAAGAAATTGCCTTAGAACTGTAACAAGAATTAACTCTCTCTTAACATTCTAGTCTGTTGACTGCCTCATAACATTTGTAAAAAGGTTTTGTTTATGAGATATAAATGTATACCATTACCTGAAACTTTTTGTGACTTTCTTGGAGGTGACTGTGCTTCCCTGTTTGGCCTCTTTGCTCCTACAAGGCGCTCAAAATCACCTATACTGAAACCAGCAGCAGCTCCCACCTGAGAAGGGCCACGACTTGAAATGTACTTCTGTCCTTCACTCAGAGAAGTAATCTCTAACATTTCTGCTGTCCTCAAAAATGACTCTAGATCTGTTGCATCTACAGTTGCTTCTCCTCTGTTGAAAAAAGTGCTTTCATTTACATACAAACAGACAAAATATAGAGCATACTAGATTTTAATTATAAATGAGAGAAATGATGCAAAAAAATTTACAGCCACCTATAAACACAGGAAATTATTATATATATATAAAAAAAATTGTCATATATTATTAATTGTATTGAGTACCATGCAATTTGATGCTTGAGACAAATGTTTAAATTCCTAACTGAATCTTCACTTAATAGAGCGCAATATGATAATTTTATAATAAAATAAGGTTTTGTATATATACTTACCCAGTACTAATTATATAGCTAAGAGCTTCCTAGCTATGGCAGCCTAATTAAAATCTACGGTAGCGCCAGTTTCGGTTAGGGGGGTAGCTGAAATGCCCCACCCACTACCAGGGCTTAGAGAGGGAACAACCTGGCAGAAAGCTTCAATTCATTTTTGCTCTGATGTCCATGCGAGGGGAGGTAGGTGGTCTCTGATCATATAATTACTGGTTAAGTATATACAAAACCTTATTTTATTATAAAAATATCACTTTTGTACATAAGGCAGTCCCTGGTTGTAGGTGGACTCAGATAATGGCGATCCAGTTTTATGGTAGCACCATAAAATTGGCAATTTATGGTGCCACAATGGGCCAAGTTTCAGTTATTGGCACCATAACATACCTAATAGAAGCATCAGTAACCAAAACTTGGTGCCACAAGTGCCACAAATTGCCGAGTTTCGGTTAATGGCGGTTCTCGCTTATCAGCAGCCCACCAAGAACGGAACCCCTGCCGATAACTGGGAACTGCCTGTAGCTGGAACTTACTCAGTAATTATATAGCTGATTCCACATTTAAAGGAGGTGGGAAAAATGGACAAATTCTATATCTTAATGCATTGTGTATATAGTGTAAAGAAATTGAAATAAAAGTTTGCCAGCATAAAATAATATGCTTATTGTTTCTTTACCTGGCAAGTGAGCACTGCAGATAAGTTCTTCCTGTGGTTGGTGCTCCATTTGACCAGTAGAGGACGTGGCTGTCTAGCCCAGAGTCGCCTCAATACGAGTAGGGGCTTTGGGGCAAGGAAGTACAACCGTGGCTCATAAAGTTACAAAAGGTGCCCTTGCCCTGGGTGAAGATCAGAATAACAAAACAACACTGCTCTACACCATAACCATAAAAACTGCCACAACCCAACAACTAAAATGGGACTGGTCGGCACTAGCCACAAATGTGCCTCAGGCTTCCCAACAAACAATACATACCTCCTCATTCAAGGTGAAAATGAGCAAAGGGAAGTCAAGATTCCCTATGCCTACTCTCCCAACACCATGCCAGCCACGGATATTGGTCCTAATGTGTTGCAATTCTTGAAGACAGTTTCCACATCCTTTAGGTAGCATGAAGCAAATACTGACCTATACTTCCAGAACATTGCTTGCACAACTTTAGTAAATGACATTATATAAGTCTGAAGGAGAAGGAAATTGCAACCACTCTCACTTCATGAACCTAGGCTTTCATAGTGGCCAATTTGTCCTCTCGGAATTCTCCATGCGCTACTAAAATCAAACTTCTTGGAAAAAAAGATAAGGCATTTTTGGAGAGCGGACGAGATGGATTCCTGATGAACACCAAAGGAGATCCGAAGAGCCCCTAACCTTTTCTATTCTTTGAAAATAATATCTCAAGGCCCTGACTGGACATAACAACCTTTCCTCTTTCTCAGGGCCGAGCAACCTTTCCTCTTTCTCAGGGCCGAGAACATCAAAAGACTTAATAAGATTACTTTAATCTTGATTTGATGACAAATCTAGTCCTCTATGCTTGAAAACTGAACTAAGTATAGCTCTGTAGTCCTTGATTGACAATGTTGACTTCCTGGACTTCCTCAGGTAAAGAAGGATGTCAGCTATTTGACTTAGTTGTTTCAGGAGAGGGCACCGTGTGTCAGTTGCGCTACTCTCTGAAGGTAGACCACTTAGATTGGTATAATTTCCTAAACGAAGGTTGTCTGCATTTGGGCGATAGCCTTCGCAACTTCCTTTAGAAAGTCCTTTCAATCTAACAAGCTCTCAACAGTCTGTACCCTGTGAGAGCCAGAGTGGACAATCCTAGATAGCACCTCTGAAAATGTGGTTTTCTGAGGAGACACGGTTTTTCAGGTAGGAGCCTGGGAAAGTTGACTAATAACAGCATAAATCCTGGGAACCACTCTTTCCCTGGCCAAAAGGGGTCCACCAGAGTCACTTTTAAGTTCTGGTGAGAGGTTAACTTGTTTATGACCTCCCTGATCATACAGAAGGGAGGGATGGCGTAGACATCCGAACCGGTCCAATCTTGCAGCATCTCATCCATCCTCCAGGCGAGAAGGTCTGGGATTGGAGAACAGAATCTTGTAAGTCTGTGATTTTTAAAAGTGGCAAAGAGGTCTACGGAAGGTTGACCCAACAGCCTCCAAAGGTCCTCGAGTTGATCCAAAGTCCATTTCATCGGAAGAACCTGATTCTGGCAACTTAGGCCATCCACTAAGACATTCATCAAAATCATTCATAGATATATTAGAAGGATACAATCCTTCAAACTGGAACAAATCAAATGAAAACATCTTGAAAATAATTGAAAAGTTCCAAATAAAATCCAAGTGGTCAAGAGACTCATAAAGAAAATATACATAAACCAACATATTCCGACAAAGAAAATGAATAAAGTGAACCTTGTGAATATCCTAATTGATGCATTAGGAAAAAGAATGCCAAAAGCATGTAAACTGTGTAAGGTGTGGTATAGCATAGTTAATCCACAAAACCTAATCAGAAAATGTGCTGCATGCAACATTCCGACCCATCCACAGTGTGCTGAGGTAATGCAAGATATGAGAAAAGACACAAGAATTTTTTGCTCAACATGTCTACCATGGATAGACAATGTTATTAAATCAAGATTGAATGTACAAATAGTTGAGGATGAAGAAGAAGAGAAGAAGAATAAGAAGAAGAAGAATAAGAAGAAGACGAAGGAAAACGTAAGAGAAGTAAACAAAACTGAAATGACAGAAAAAGATAAGGAAATCAAAGAACAAGATAAAAGTATGGATGCAGAGATACTCATTGATACTACATATGAGGCTATAAAGCAGCATACCTACGAAGAAATAAATTACGATATGACAGCACAAAAGAAAATGCCGAAGAGGCTCTACCCAGATCTACACAATGACGGGAAAGAGGAAAAAATATACAAAAAAGACAAAGTCTGCAACCTTTTGAAAAGAGGGAATTGCAGATATGGAGAAAAATGTTACTACAAACATCCTAAGGTATGTCACAACTATGAAATATATGGTAAATGTGCATACTTAGATGGATATGAGGATGATTGCAGAGATCTACATCCAAAAATATGCAAAAACCTAAAAGAAGGAAAAGGATGTAAGTTCGACAAAAAATGTAAATATATGCACCCTGTAGCCATGAAAAATAATCAAATAAATAACCAATCAAACAATAAAATCCAAAATAAGAAAGAAACAAATAAAGAGAGGAATGAAGAATATCAGGTAAAAGAAAAAAGCAAGCCATCAACGAGATATGCAGAGGTGCCAGCAAAAAATTTCAATGCATCAGCTCCAAGATTCTACTCAAGAGATAATAACTGTTTTTATTATGCAAGGGGATATTGCAGATATGGAGAAAATTGCAGATTCAGACACAAAATGAATAATTATGATGAAGGAAGAACAAATATTATGGAAAAGTTGGATTTTTTAATGTCAGAATTTCTGGAAATGAAAAAAAAGAACAACATACCAGAACAGGAGAGACATGGGAAAATCCTTATTATTACCAATATTAAATGAAGGAGAAAACACGCAAACCATCATAGTGATGAATGCGCAGGGTTTAGTTACGAGTAACTCAAAAAGAAAAATAGAGTACTTAGAAGAACTAACCCAAATTGAAAAGAAAATAGATATAATGAATATAAGTGAAACCTGGTATTCCAAGAGACTGGGAATGATGATCAAATAAAAGGGTTTCAAACTTATAGATCAGATAGAAAAAATAGGAATCAAGGGGGAACCGCAATATATGGGAAAGACAAAAAACAAGGAAAAATATATGAGAAATATAGTAACTCAGAATGTGAACTAATGCGGTAGAATTTGAATCTGAAAAATCAATGAACATAGTAATATATAGACCTCCTAATACTAAAGAGTTTGACTTAATAATAGAAAAATTGGATGATATATGTAGAAATCACAAGGACTGGACTATTCTCCTATCTGGAGACTTCAACTTTCCTTTCGTAGACTGGAAAGAACGAATAGGAGATTGTGGATGTACTTATACATATAAAAAAGAGAGTAATAGTAGTGCAGAAGATAAGAGGCAATTCGAAAAGCTATTAGATATGCTACTAGAATACAACATTCAACAAATAAATCACCTGCCAACAAGAAAGGAAAATATTTTAGACCTAGCTAATTTGTGAACGAGATGAATTATGTTAAAGAAATAATAGTTTATAATGCGGAGTATTTCAGACCATAATGTCATAGAATTAACAGTCCATTCCAAAGCAAGTGAAAACAGAGATAAGCAAGAAATGAAAAAGTGGGAAGGATATGGAAAATACAACTTCTACAGTAAAAATATAAAATGGTCAGAAATAAATGAAGAATTAAACAAAGATTGGGATAATATTTTCGTAAGTGATGACATAAAGGTAAATACGGAGATATTATATAAAATATTAGAGAAAATAGTGGATAAATATATACCGAAGAAGAAAAGTAAACATCAGTCATGCATACCAAGAGACAGAAGGATCTTGTTCCAGAAAATCAGAAAGTGGAAAAAAGGTCTAGCAAAAAAAAAAAATGCATGGAAAGTTATAGAACTAAAAAGTAAGATAGAAAATGCAGAACAAAAGATTATACAATCAAAAGAAAATGAAAAACGGGACTTGGAAGAAAAACCCTATTAAATATCAAGCAAAAAATCCCAAACTATTATACTCATATGCGAAGAAGAGGAATAAAAGAAGAATAGAAATAGGCCCTCTAAGAATTGAAGGGAGATTAACGAAGAAAAAAAGGAAATTTGCAACATACTGGCAGAACGATATAAGAGAGAATTCACCCCTAGAATAGATAATGAAGATAATGATATAGAAGTAAGGGATGAACAAAATAGTGAATATTTAGCTGACATAGATATTAATGAAGCTGATATTGTGCAGGCTATTAATGAAATTAAAATGGAGCTGCTGCAGGGCCTGATGGAATTCCTGCTATTTTGTTAAAGAAAGTAGTTCATTCTATCGCAAAGCCACTTGCAATATTATTAAGACAAAGTGTAGATACAGGCAAGATTTATGATGAGCACAAATTAGCATATATTACCCCTACTTTCAAAAGTGGATCAAGACTAGAGGCAAGTAATTATAGGCCTGTGAGTCTAACATCACATATTATGAAAGTGTATGAAAGGGTAATGAAGAAAAATATTATGAAACATTTAATAAAAAAATAATTTGTTTAATAAAGGACAACATGGTTTCGTACCCGGAAAAAGTACACAAACCCAACTGTTAGTCCACCGTGAGAACATATTCAAAAATATGAAAGCGGAAATGAAACAGATGTGGTTTATTTAGACTTTGCAAAAGCTTTTGATAAAGTAGACCATAATATATTAGCGAAGAAAATTAGAAAACACAATATCGTGGATAAAGTAGGAAGATGGTTAAAAGAATTTTTACACAACAGAAAACAGATAGTTATTGCAAACGACGAGAAATCGGATGAAGCCAAGGTAATATCCGGTGTGCCGCAAGGTACGGTGTTAGCTGCAATACTGTTTGTTATTATGATTGAAGACATAGACAATAATGTTAAGGATTCGGTAGTGAGTAGTTTCGCAGATGACACAAGAATAAGTAGAGAAATTACTTGTGATGAAGATAGGACGCTCTACAAAGAGACCTTAACAAAGTATATGATTGGGCAGAGGTAAATAGGATGGTATTTAACTCTGATAAATTTGAATCAATAAATTATGGATACAGAGAGAAAGCTATATGCATATAAGGGACCTAATAATGAGACAATCACAAATAAGGAAGCAGTTAAAGACCTTGGTGTGATGATGAATAGGAACATGTTATGCAATGATCAAATAGCAACTCTGTTGGCAAAATGTAAAGCAAAAATGGGAATGTTGTTACGGCACTTCAAAACAAGAAAAGCTGAACACATGATTATGCTTTATAAAACATATGTTCGTAGTCCACTTGAATATTGCAATATGATATGGTACCCACACTATCAAAAGGATAATATTGCACAAATAGAGAGTGTACAAAGGTCCTTTACAGCTAGAATAGAAGAAGTTAAAGACCTTGACTACTGGGAAAGACTACAATTCTTAAAATTATATAGTCTATAGAGGAGAAGAGAACGCTACATGATAATTCAGGCATGGAAATGGAAACAGATAGAAGGAATAGCAGAAAATATCATGGAACTAAAAATATCAGAAAGAGCAAGCAGAGGTAGATTAATAGTGCCCAAAACTATACCAGGAAAAATAAGGAAAGCACACAGGACATTAATCCACTACGCACACCAGTCGATAATGCAGCGTCTATTCAATGCGTTGCCAGCTCATCTGAGGAATATATCAGGAGTGAGCGTAGATGTGTTTAAGAATAAGCTCGACAAATATCTAAACTGCATCCCAGACCATCCAAGATTGGAAGATGCAAAATATACCGGAAGATGTACTAGCAACTCTCTGGTAGACATTAGAGGTGCCTCACACTGAGGGACCTGGGGCAACCCGAACAAGATGTAAGGTCTGTAAGGTTTGGATGAAGTTAGTCAGCAACGACACCTGATTCCTTTCTGCTCAAAGGAGAAGTTCTTGATGAGCTCCTCAACCCAGGTTTGAGGCATCAGAATACAAGTCTAGGTCTGGGCTTAGTGGGAGGAGAGACTTCCTTTTTTTATGATGACCACCACTGAATGCCTAGTTTGATTTCCAACGTCATCGGGAACACAAATGAATCCTGTGAAGTTTTCTAGCTCCAATTCATTTTTATAAATAATTGCAGTGGCCTCATGTGGAGCCTCTCTAGCTTCACAAAACTTTTCGAATGAGGCCAGTGTTCCCAGAAGGCTCATCCACTGAGCCACTGAGTATTCCTGAAGGGACAGGAACCGTCTGGCGCAAAAGAGACATGAATTTATTCTTCTGGGAGAAAGAAAAGTCCAAAACTCTGAGAGTCCAGAATCATTCCCTAATAAAGAATCTGCTTAGTGGGAATGATCTGAGACTTCTCGGTATTTATCAAAATAACTAGTTTTTTCGTAAGAAGGAGAGTTTTAAACAAGTCCTCCGTGCACTTGTCCTTCAACTGAGCTCTGAGTAGCCAGTCGTCCAAATAAAACAAGTTGTTTATTCCCAACAGATGAAGCCACTTTGCCAGTGGAGCCAGTATGCAAGTCAAGACCTGCAACGCTGTCAACAGGCCAAAGCATAATGCCCGGAATTGGAGAACCTTTCTGGAATCCGGATGGATAGAAATGTGAAAATAGGTATCCTTCATGTCCAAGGTCACCATCCCATCCCACTGATGGATAGCAGACAGTTGGTCTTCATGTGGAATTTCATCTTGAGAACGAAGTGATTCAAGACGATTACATCCAAAACTGGCCTCCAGCCCCCAATGATTTGGGAACCACGAAGAGTCTGTTGTAAAACCCTTCTGAGTTTTGATCTTCTACTACTTCTATTGCTCCCTTACAAAGCAGTAGCTCTACCCCCGAAAGAGGTCCATACACTTCTCTGATTTCTCTGAGTAGGCTGGTAATACTATTGGCAATTTGCCCAAAGGTGGGCCTTCTTTGGAGGGAATGACATAACCTTGCTGCAATACCTTGACTACCCAAGGTTCTGCTCCTCTCAGACTCCATTCCCTTCAATAAAGGCCCAACCTGGCTCCTACAGGCGCAATCCTCCCTTCTTGCTTGTAGTCTTGTAGGTAGTCTTCTTGACAGATCTGGTTGGAGGTGGTAGGTTAGCACGGGGTCTTTGCTGGCTTCTCTGTCTTGCCCTATGAAAAGCCTGGGGTTGGCTCCCATTGCAAAGTGGCTTCACTTACTGGGAATAAGAATCTCCCTATATTTAGACGATTGGCTTCTCAGAGCCCATTCGGAGAGTCAGTGCATGGAGAACTTCAGGAAGACTCCTGTTAACACAAGAATTAGCTCTCGTAAACTCTAAGAAATCTCAAATGGTTCCCTTTCAGAAGATTCTATATTTGGGAACAATAATGGTATCTCAGAATTTTCAGGTGTTTCCTGCCCTGAAAAGGACAGAATCATAAAGGATTAAAGTACAAGAGGTCCTTTCCCTAGACAAAAGTTCAGCCAACAAATGGCTGAGTCTTCTGGGCTTTCTATCATCAATAGAGGAATTCATCTTCCTCAGCTGACTGCATCGCAAACCCTTACAGTTTTATTTTTTAAGATAAGCTGGAACAGAAAAGTTCTTCCGAACTCGATGTGTTTCCCGTGACTCAAGAGATAAAGGAGGACCTCCTTTGGTGGAACTCAGAGAAGGGACTGTCAGAGGCCAAGTTGCTTTCCATTGAGCCCCAGCCTGGCCTTCTTTGCAGATGCATCACAACTGGGATCGGGGGCTCTTTTAGAGAAGAAGGAAGTGTCAGGAACACATCCCAAAATCAAAGGTTGTCTCATATAAATGTGAAGGAGCTAAAGACAGTACATTTAGGCCTTCAGTCCTTCTTGTCGGAAGTGAGGAACAAAACAATTGCAGTCCACTCATACAATAAGACTGCTCTGTTTTATCAAAGAAAACAGGGAGGGATTTGGTCTTTCTCTCTATATGAGGCAGCAAGGGAACTTCTTCTCTGGGCAGACCAAAATGAAAACACTCAGATAGTTACCAGGTTTGTCTAAGGAAAACTCAATGTCCTGGCAGACTAGTTAAGCCATTGGAAACAAGTCTTATCGACGGAATGGACCTTAGATCCTCTGGTCTGCCTAGACCTTTGGAATGTTTTGGGAAAATCGATAGGGATCTGTTCACCAGTTCTAAAAACCATTCCTCTCCCTCTATTTTGTTCTCCAGTACCTGATCCGCAGGCCTGAACAGTGGCTGCTATGCTTCTCGATTGGTCAGACAAAGATCTACATGCCTTTCCCCCATTCAGTTTGATCAGACAAGTGATAAGCAAATTTCTAACGCACCAAGACGTCTCAATGATTTTGGTAGCTCCCTTCTGGCTATTGATGGAATGGTTTCCCAATCTCATAGATCTTCTTGTGGACTTCACGAGGCTGCTTCCTCAAAAGCAGCAGCTACTTGGACAACCACATTTCCAGAGATTCCACCAAAACCTGTCTTCTCTGGCCCTGACAGGCTTCAGACTGTCAGGAAACTTCTTAGAAAGAAAGGATTTTTGAAGGCAGCTTCAGCAGCAATCGCTAAATGCAGAAGACAGTCTTTGAACAACGTATATAAAAACAAATGGGGTATTTTTAGTGGTGTACGAGCTTCAATGTCTCCTCTTCTCAGAAAACTGACCCAAATAGATAATTTTTTATTACATTTAAAATCAGCTAAGAACCTTTCTACCTCTACCGTAAAGGGATATAGAGCTTTGTTGGAATCAGTTTTTTGCCACAGTGGATTAAACTTGTCCTCCAATTCAGATCTCTCAGACTTTATCAAGTGTAAAAATTCCCCGACTGTGTCTTGGAATCTTGATATATAGTATTAAAGTAGTTGTTGGGACCTTGTTTTGAACCCATGCATGCAATTTCTTTGAGACTTAATTAGAAAGACCCTTTTTCCAGTTTCATTAGCAATGGCAAAACAGATCAGCGAAGTGCATACTTTATATAGAAAAATGATAAATTTTTTTACCAATTTGTATTTTTCATAACTAACAAACCTGAGGTCTTAACATTAGGATAATACTAGCGCCAAGCTGGAAACCGGTAGAATTAAAAATAAACTTTTGAGATCCAGGGACTATTGGCATCTGTACCAGGTCACGGGGTATGTAGTACCCAGAATGCCCTTAGCGTCCCGTGACCTGACAGTTACTTTCCTACCGCCTTTAAGATAGGACGTGATTACTTTTTAATCTGTTATTCCCTTAACTTTTTGGCCAAGAATAAGTCCCCTTCTAATTTATGGCCTAGTTCTTTTGTAATTACCAGTCTGACAGAAGTCCTAGGAACTGATGATAATGACAGGAGACTGTGTCCCTTGAGGTTCTTAAAATATTATTCGCATACAAACGAAAGAAATTTGTGGCAATTCTTGCAGTCTATAATGCTCAACCAAGAATCCATCCAGACCACTGTCTAAGAATGCTCTAGCATTCTTTCTTAGGGACGCCATCTGTGAAGCGCACACTTCAGTTCAGAAGGACGTGTTCCCTCTGTGTAAAGTAAAAGCTCATGATATTAGAGCAGTAGCCACTTTATTGGTCTTTTAAAAGAAATTTATCCCTCACAGCGATACAATCTACATTTTGGAAATGTCAGTCTGCTTTTGCCTTACATTATCCTCATGATATTGAAACGGAGTATGATGAATGCAGTACCCTGGGTCTGTTTCTATTGGCTGGTGTGTTGTTGGGAAGGAAGTGTAGGAAGCAACGCTTTCTAAATTATATTCTCCTTGGTATAAGGTGCTGATATTGTTGGGAAGCCTGGATGTACAAAGTACCTCGAGTACCCTCCAGTCCTTTGGTAGGGCGGTGATAGTTTTTATGAATATGTTTTGGGTATAGGTAACAATCTTTTCTGGTTATTTGTTGGTACTGAGCCCTGGCCTGGGGCAATTTGATTATTTTTGTTAGCCACCGGAACTGTCCCTTCCTACAAAGGTCTCACTAAAGTAGTAGGCGCTCTATGGCTATACTGCCTGCCACATTAGTAATATTTTGAGGTAAAACTATCCATGCTTCACACCTTCCCTCAATGTGGGAACCAGCTATATAATAACTCTTTAAGTTACATAATTAAATATTAAATTTTTATTATAAAACAAACTTCAAATCATACTTGCCCAGTAATTATATAATCGGAGCCCTCCCTCCTTCCCCTAGCATGGATTTATTATTTACACGCATAAAACAAACTGAACTCTCTGCCAAGTTGTTCCTCTCTTTCCCCATTTTGCTTGGTGAGACGTTCCCGCGCACAGTCCGATTAATCAACAGATATCACGCGTTTAACATACGTCTAGAATTTGAGAAGTATCTAGAAGTGTTCATGAACTGTTGGTGATAAGATTAGTTTGAAAATAATAGGATAAAGCGTCTACTAAGTTAGTTTATCAAGTGAAATACTGTAAATCAGATCAAGATGGCAGTACGTTCCAACTGTGGAAAGAAATGGCGAAATTTAGCGTGTTTAGCAGATTCGCAATATGATGAGGTAGCAGGAAGGGAGCTGGCATTTCTCATCTATGAGATCAACAACAGCCCTAACCAAAAAGATATGAAAGCATTCATAGATATGTATATTAGAAGGATATGATCCTTCAAACTGCAACAAATCAATAGAAAACATCTTGAAAATAATTGAAGAAGTTCCAAATAAAATCCAAGTGGTCAAGAGACTCATAAAGAAAATATACATAAATCAACATATTCCGACAAAGAAAATGAATAAGGTGAACATTGTAAATATCCTAATTGATGCAAAAGGAAAAAGAATGCCAAAAGCATGCAAACTGTAAGGTGTGGTATAGCATAGTTAATCCACAAAACCTGATCAGAAAATGGGCAGCATGCAACATTCCGACGCATCCGCAATGTGCTGAGGTAATGCAAGATATGAGAAAAGATACCAGAATATTTTGCTCAACATGTCTATATAGACAATGTTATTAAATCAAGACTGAATGTACAAATAGTTGAGGATGAAGAGGAAGAGGAAGAGGAAGAAGAAGAGGAAAACGGAAGAGAAGTAAACAAAACTGAAATGACAGGAAAAAATAAGGAAAACAAAGAACAAGATAAAAGTATGGATGCAGAGATACTCATTGATACTACATATGAGGCAATCAAGCAGCATACATACGAAGAAATAAATTACCACATGACAACACAAAAGAAAATCCCGAATAGCCTCTACCCAGATTTGAACAATGATGGGAAAGAAGAAAAAATAGACAAGAAAGACAAAGTCTGCAACCTTTTGAAAAGAGGCAATTGTAGATTCGGAGAAAGATGTTACTACAAACATCGTAAGGTATGTCACAACTATGAAATATATGGTAAATGTGCATACCTAGACGGCTATGAGGAGGATTGCAGAGATCTACGTACATCCAAAAATATGCAAAAACCTAAAAGAAGGAAAAGGATGTAAGTTCGACAAAAAATGTAAATATATGCACCCTGTAGCCATGAATCAAAATCAAATAAATAATCAATCAAATAATAAAATCCAAAATAAGAAAGAAACAAATAAAGAGAGGAACAAAGAATATCAGGTGAAAGAAAAAACCAAGCCATCACTGCGATATGGTGTGTCACCAAAATATTTCCAACCATCAGCTCCAAGATACAACTCAAGAGATAAGAACTGTATTTATGATGCTAGAGGATATTGCAGATACGGAAAAAACTGCAGATTCAGACACAAAATGAATAATTATGATGAAGGAAGATCAAATATTATGGAAAAGTTGGATTTTTTAATGTCAGAATTTCTGGAAATGAAGAAAAGAACAACATACCAGAACAGGAAAGAGACATGGGAAAATCCTTATTATTACCCATATTAAATGAAGGAGAAAACTCGCAAACCATCATAGTGATGAATGCGCAGGGTTTAGTTACAAGTAACTCAAAAAGAAAAATAGAGTACTTAGAAGAACTAACCCAAATTGAAAAGAAAATAGATATAATGAATAAGTGAAACCTGGTATTACCAAGAGACTGGGAATGATGATCAAATAAAAGGGTTCCAAACTTATAGATCAGAAAGAAAAAATAGGAATCAAGGGGGAACCACAATATATGGGAAAGACAAAAAACAAGCAAAAATATATGAGAAATATAGTAACTCAGAATGTGAACTAATAGCGGTAGAATTTGAATCTGAAAAAATTAATTAACATAGAAATATAAAGGCCTCCTAATACTAAAGAGTTTGACATAATAATAGAAATATTGACAAGGACTGGACTATTCTCCTATCTGGAGACTTTAACTTTCCTTTTGTAAACTGGAAAGAACGAATAGGAGATTGTGGTTGTATTTATACATAAAAAAAAAGAGTAATAGTAGTGCAGAAGATAAGAGCCAATTCAAAAAGCTATTAAATATGCTACTAGAATACAACATTCAACAAATAAATCACCTGCCAACAAGAAAGGAAAATACTTTAGACCTAGTATTTGTGAACGAGGTGAATTATGTTGAAGAAATAATAGTTTATAATGCAAGTATTTCAGACCATAATGTCATAGAATTAACAGTCAATTCCAAAGCAAGTGAAAACAGAGATAAGCAAGAAATGAAAAAGTGGGAAGGATATGGAAAATACAACTTCTACAGTAAAAATATAAAATGGTCAGAAATAAATGAAGAATTGAACAAAGAATGGGATAACATTTGTGTAAGTGATGACATAAGGGTAAATATGGAGATACTATATAAAATATTAAGAGAAAATAGTGGAAAAATATATATCGAAGAAGAAAAGTAAACATCAGTCATGCATACCAAGAGACAGAAGGATCTAGTTCCAGAAAATCAGAAAGTGGAAAAAAGGTCTTCCAAAAGATAAAAAGGCATGGAAAGTTATAGAACTAAAAAGTAAGATAGAAAATGCAGAACAAAAGGTTATACAAACAAAAGAAAATGAAAAACGTGACTTGGAAGAAAAAACCCTAGTAAATATCAAGCAAAACCCCAAACTATTATACTCGTACGAAAAAAAGATGAATAAAAGAAGAATAGAAATAGGCCCTCTAAGAATTGAAGGGAGATTAACGAAGAAAAAAAGGAAATATGCAACATATTGGCAGAACGATATAAGAGAATTCACCCCTAGAATTGATAATGAAGATAATGATACAGAAGTAAGGGACAAAAATAGTGAATATTTAGCTGACATAGATATTAATGAAGCTGATATTGTGCAGGCTATTAATGAAATTAAAAATGGAGCTGCTGCAGGTCCTGATGGTGTTCCTGCTATTTTGTTAAAGAAAGTAGTTCATTCTATCGCAAAGCCACTTGCAATATTATTAAGACAAAGTGTAAATTCAGGCAAGATTTATGATGAGCACAAATTAGCATATATTACCCCTACTTTCAAAAGTGGATCAAGACTAGAGGCAAGTAATTATAGGCCTGTGAGTAACATCACATATTATGAAAGTGTATGAAAGGGTAATGAAGAAAAATATTATGAAACATTTAATAAAAAATAATTTGTTTAATACAGGACAACATGGTTTCGTACCCGGAAAAAATACACAAACCCAACTATTAGTCCACCATGAGAACAAATGCAAAAATATGAAAAGCAGAAATGAAACAGATGTGGTTTATCTAGATTTTGCAAAAGCTTTTGACAAGGTAGACCATAATATATTAGCGAAGAAAATTAGAAAACACAATATCGTGGATAAAGTAGGAAGATGGTTAAAAGAATTTTTACACAACAGAAAACAGATAGTTATTGTAAACGATGAGAAATCGGATGAAGCTAAGGTAATATCCAGTGTGCCACAAGGTACGGTGTTATCTGCAATACTGTTTGTTATTATGATTGCAGACATAGACAGTAATGTTACGGACTCGGTAGTGAGTAGTTTCACCGATGACACAAGAATAAGTAGAGAAATTACTTGTGATGAAGATAGGAACGTGCTACAAAGAGACCTTAACAAAGTATATGATTGGGCAGAGGTAAATAGGATGGTATTTAACTCTGATAAATTTGAATCAATAAATTATGGAGACAGAGAAGGAAAGCTACAGTAGTACCTCTACATACGAAATTAATCCGTTCCGAGGCGCCCTTCGTATCATGAGGTTTTCGTATCTTGGACCACATTTTACATGTAAAATGGCTAAAAACACCCCAGTAAATTATATTTCCAGGCCTAAAACACATGTTCTAGGGTTACGACGCCGATCCGACGGAAGAAATATGACTCCAAAAAGGCAAAATACTGTACATACTTCGAGTAATATTCAACTGCATATAATGTTCAACCCCATTTTTACTGCATATATTAGGACTTTAGCATGTCCCTTAGCAATAAGCCTAGCCTATGTTAGCGGTTGCTACTGTAGCCTAGTCTATGATTCTGACATCTAAACCCAAGAAGCTAAAAGCTTAGAATATGCCAATAAAATGTATAAATAATCAGTATGTACTCATTTCAAATAATTATTAATTAATCATTAACTATAATACACACACAAAAAAAAAAAAAAAAAAAATTCCAATCGATTGTTTACATTCAGCTCTTACGAGTACCGAACGAACGCCAAGCAATCACTTTTCCTAGGACACAGTAAGCCATAAATTTTCATTAGTATCTCTCTTCAACTAATGAAACTACCAAACAGAATAATAACCGTTCATTTCTATTCTTTATTCTATCTTTACCTAATGGAGATACCGAGTTACTGACAGCTATAATGAAACATATACGTAACGTAATATTAAAACAGAAGAAGAATTCTAAAAAATACGTATTTGTTGGCAGTCTGATTTATTTTATATTTTATGATATCTAATTAAAATTTTTTTTTATTAAATGTATTGCATGTACTCATTTAAAATAATTATTATGTAACCATTAACTATATATATATATATATATATATATATATATATATATATATATATATATATATATATATATATATATAAACTTCCAAACTTCTGTTTACATCCAGCACCTACGAGTATCGAACGATCGCTAAGCAATCACTTTACACAGTAAGCCATAAATTTTCATTATCTCTCTTCAACCATTGAAACTACCAAACAGTATAATAACCATTCATTTCTATTCTTTATTCTATCTTTACCTAATGTTTTTTTTTATTAAATGTGTTGCGTGAATAAGTTTTTCAATTTACAGCATCCTCTTACCAATAGAATACTTAAAGCACAAGGGGTAGATGCTGACCAATAGGAGAGCAGGATCTTATGGGGTGACTAGCATCAGGAACCAATGGGAGAGCGGGAGGATGTGGCGAGTTTACTCAGCTGGCGGCGCAGGAGTTTTAAAATTGTTCTCGGTGGTCCGGGCAAATCTCGGGACTTTACAGCAACAACCTTTCGTATCTTGAAAACTTTTCGTATGTAGAGCTGTAAAAATTTTCGTATTTGCTTTCGTATCTCGAGTTTTTGGTAAGTTGAGCCTTTCGTATGTCGAGGTACCACTGTATATGCATATAAGGGACCTAATAATGAGACAATCACAAATAAGGAAGCAGTTGAAGACCTTGGTGTGATGATGAATAGGAACATGTTATGCGATGATCAAATAGCAATTCTATTGGCAAAATGTAAAGCAAAAATGGGAATGTTGTTACGGCACTTCAAAACAAGAAAAGCTGAACACATGATTATGCTTTATAAAACATATGTTCGTAGTCCACTTGAATATTGCAATATGATATGGTAACCACAATATCAAAAGGATATTGCACAAATAGAGTGTACAAAGGTCCTTTACAGCTAGAATAGAAGAAGTTAAGGACCTTGACTACTGGGAAAGACTACAATCATTAAAATTATATAGTCTAGAAAGGAGAAGAGAACGCTACATGATAATTCAGGCATGGAAACAGATAGAAGATTAATAGTGCCCAAAACTATACCAGGAAAAATAAGGAAAGCACACAGGACATTAATCCACTACGCACCAGCATTGATAATGCAGCGTCTATTCAATGCATACCCAGCTCATCTGAGGAATATATCAGGAGTGAGCGTAGATGTGTTTAAGAATAAGCTCGACAAATACCTCAGCTGCATCCCAGACCATCCAAGATTGGAAGATGCAAAATATACCAGAAGATGTATTAGCAACTCTCTGGTAGACATTAGAGGTGCCTCACACTGAGGGACCTGGGGCAACCCAAACAAGATGTAAGGTCTGTAAGGTCTATAAGGGGCATTACTACCAAGCAAAAAAAAAAAAAAAAAAAAAAAAAAGCAATCCACAAATTTTAGAATTTTAACTGCCGGGCAAGTATAACTAAAACTTTGTTTTACTATAAAAATGAAATTTTTATTCAATTCCTTTCCCTATCATCTCTTGGCTTATTGAGTTGTGGTTTGATCTTACTTCTTTTGATTGACTCATATATCTACTACTCTCCTGCCCCAATTATCATGTTATCTATCTTTAGCCTATTATCATCCTTGTGTGTTATCTTTTTGATCCCTATCCCATCGTGTAGTACTTGCCACTGTGTTCCTGTATCATTACAGATATTTTTTATATGTTGGTACTTGATGATTTCCTTTCATTGTTTTTTGGATGAATAGAGCTTCGGTTAAGAGCAGAATTATCTGGCCTGTCCTCCCACTAAAGGAATAGTGTTTTGGTACCTGGGACCACTCTACAATCTTAGATTAATTTCTTCAATTCACCCTTTTCATATATTGAGTTTGTCTTTCAATGCTTTTGCTGTTCATCTGAATTTAAATCACCACCATATTCTGAAGGTTTTGGATGCTACTTGAATTTTTGGGGGGGCTGATTTATCAGTGCATTTACATCCTCCTGACATGTAGCAAGTTTTTTCCTTGGCTCCACTCCTACATTCTGACCATATGACTGGACTCTGATTTCCACTTCAAATCTCCTCCTTGAATTTCTTCAAAATTTAATATGGAACCAGTTCATCCCTTCCTCCTTTCCAGTTATTTGCCAGTTGGCTCAAGTGATTTAATTAGTGTAGGCTACTGGTCTACTGATGTCTTCCCTGATGTCATCTCTTATCTCTCAATGAAACATCACTGTTGCAGAGACCTTTATTCAGAATATAATTTCTGTTTACCTTTTCAGAGAGTTCGATCCGTCTCCCTTTCAAAGTAAGTAGTTTTAACTTCAATCTTTGTAATAACATTTGAAGAGGAAAGGAGGAAAGTCAGAATGAGGAAATAAAAATCGAAGTATTTTTGCATTACTGGTTGAGGCAGCAGCATGATCAGGCAAAAATGGTAAAGTGTTAGCCTACTGCACCATTTTTACCTATGCTGCTGCCTTCACCAAAAACACAATACTTTGATTTTCATTTCCTCTTTCTGACTTCTCTCATCAAATGTAATTTATGTAACTACATATCAGTCAATATGGTGCATTAAATATTTACCTAAGGTTTCAACCAGCGACATATGATACCATAAGATGAAGTAGTTTACACCTTTTGGACTAAAAGGATTTTGTAAATTTCTCTAAATCTCATTCTACAGCTTGGTTAACTGTTCTATCTAAATTTTGGCTAACTGGTCAATCTAAACCTTGATTAACTGTTCCATCTAAATTTTGGGTAATTGTTCTATCTAAATCTTGGTTAACTGTTCTATCTACATTTTAGTTACCTGGTCTATCTAAATCTTGGTTAAATTTTCTATCTAACCTTTGTTAATGTTCTATCTACATCTTAGTTAATTGTTCATTCTAAATCTTGATTAACTGGTCAACCTAAATTTTGGCTAACTGGCCTATTTAAATCTTGGTTTTTAAATCTTGGTTAACAGTTTTATCTACATCTTGGTTAACTGGTCTATCTAAACCTTGGTTAACTTCTCTCCTTAAAACTTGGTTAACTGTTATATCTACATCTTGGTTAACTGGTCTACCTAAAACTTGGTTAACTTTTCTATCTAAATCTTGGTTAATGGGTCTATCTAAATCTTGGTTAACTGTTCTATCTAAACCTTGGTTAACTGTTCTATAGGTTCCCTCAATATAAAATAAAGCAGTTGTGCAATGAAGCAGTTTCAAAACTCCTTTATGCTGGTCATTACTGCAAAATGTTGTTAAAAGAGACAATCACTAAGTGACGAGTGGGTGGAGACATACACATTTATAGTTATTGTATATCTTCTTAAATATGTATATAGGTACTCCTCATTTAACTATGTACTCATTTTACAACAACTCGGAGTTACAACGGCAACATGAAGAGAGAGAAAAAAAACCATAAACTGAAAATTAAAATATTACCAACGGTGGTCAAGAGAAAGGCTATTCAGTGCCGATAATCTAGCCTAGCCTAGGTTTTGAAAACCTTGAAACCTATGGCTAAAACACTATATATATGGCTTTAATATACTTTGTGAAGAAAAGCTATACAGTTGAACCTCTTAAAACTGGCATTCTATGGTCTGGGAACTCCCGTGGTTTGGCTTGATTCAGCTGCCATTAGTTCGTTGCATGGCCAACAGGGTGGTGCCAAATATTGTTTACAACTTCAAGACAGCAAAAATTTGTCATATCTCCTTTGTTTTTATGAAATCATTCTTATTAAGGAAAAGAAAATGTCTGAAATCAAATGTTGTTTATATTAACTTGAAAATACATATATATTTTTTAAATATTCCACTTGAGAAGTCTCTACGAAGTCAAACCTTTTAATCAAGACAATGAGACATTTGGCATGCACGAATTTCTTACTCTTAGTAAGCTTGAAAGACTTCCATGTGACACAGTTTTGATAATTTCTTTTATACAACTGTGTATTTACATATTCGATATCTCACCCATGAGATCAGATGATACTTGAGGTAAGAAGTGCAAGCGTTTATCTTTATCTATGATAGAAAATGTTTATCCCATTAGCGAATAGTTTAGTGTTCACTTTCCTAAATAGATGGCAGTGTGCTTTGTTTATGCTTTGACGGTGACATTCAAAATGCACCGTGATCGCCAAAATCTATTCTTATTTTTTTCATCCCACTACCTTCTACAATAACAATAAATGACAAAGAAACTAATAGCAATAATTATGAAATACCAAATTTAGGATATAATAAAAGTTACTGATAATAATGTGCAGATTCTGAGAAAAGTTTAGGATTGTATTGACTTCCTATTAGGCTAACTTGGGAATGTAGCCTAAATGTGTTAAATAAAGTAGTACACTATTTAAAGCATTGTCAGAACTTAGCCACACAGTAGGCTATGTCAGGAACTATACTCTGTTTTATTTTTCATCTGTCCATCCGCCTGTGGTGTTTTTGTATGGTAACACTGCGTCCCGGGCTTTAGTTAGTTACGCTATTTGTAAGTTTAAGGTAAATAAAAGGATATCTGGGTGTACATTTGCAACTGAAATTTTTTTTTAATAATTTACTGTATGCGAATTACATCGTTAATATTCGAAATAGGATATTATTATAATCGTTGAATGTAAGCTGAATGTAACTATCTAAAGCCCGGGACGCAGTGTTACCATACAAAAAAGCCACAGGCAGATGGACATATGAAAAAAAAAAAAAAACAGAGTATAGTTCTGTGCACAATATGTAACTCAAAATTAATGCTATTCATTGAAATAAAAAAGAATAACACGCTGACGACAAATTTGCTTAATGACGTGGTCAGTGAATAGAAGCCCGTCATTAAACGAGGAGTACTTGTATTTTAATGTATTTCTAGATTCAGTCTTCAGTACAGTACCAAAGAAAACTATTTGAAGCATGATCCCAGGCAATTGGTCTACTATAATTTGTAGTGAAATGATCAAATTATAAGTCATATGTTGTAAAGTTCTAAAATATACGAAAAATATCGTTATGGAGGAGTTATGGGAGTTCCATTTGATAACATCCTGGAGGTGTGTGTGTGTAGAGGTGAATGTAAGCGGCGTTATGTTGTTTGCGTTCGTGTGAATGGATAGTTAGCTAGCGAACTTCTCGTTCGCCGAGGGGTTGTTGGGTCTGTCGCAAGTCTGTCTGATCAGAGCCTGTGATGGTCAGTAGTATCGGCAGCGGTCTATATAGTGTTGAAGGCATAAATGGTCAGTTAAATTGTGTTATTGATTTGTAGTTCAGTTTGATATTGTTACCCTTAGAGTTATTGTGTCTGTGTTGTTAGATTTGTTGTGCCTAGGAGTTTCTGTTGAGTTGTATGGAGTTGTTGAGGGTTATTGTTGGCGAGTTGTGATTTCTTGATGTTGTTAATGGGTGTGTGTATTGGCTTGTTCTTTTTTTTGTGTTGTTTATGCAGTGGTCTTTTGTTGTGTTGGTAGTCCTTGTTTGTTTGTTGTGTTGTTGAGTTGTGGTCCTTCGTTGCTTGTTGTGTTGTGTGGTTGTGGTTCTTGGTTGTTGTCGTGTTGTGTGGTTGCGGTTCTTGGTTGTTGTCGTGTTGTTGTTGAGTTTTTTGGTTATAGTTCTTTGTTGTTGGTTATTTGTTGGCTTGTGGCAGTTGTTGGTGTCTCAGCGACCTTGTCCAGCGGACAGCACAGCCTAGCCCTGATTATCTGGAGTTGGGGGGAGTACATGTGTTTGTGTTTTGTGTCCTGCATGTATTCTGTAGTGTGAAGAGGAAAGTGTGGCTGAGGGTGAGTTTGGAAGTTGGACTGATAAAATTTATGGTTGGGGGGGGGGGGAGAGTTTGTCCTGCTTGTCTTTTGAGCTTGTAATCCTGCCACATAGTTAAATTCCGTTTAGAAAAACACTTACGTGTAAATAAAATGGATGATGTTACGAAGTTCTGCAAACTTGACATCACGGAGAAGCACTACACTCTGCACATTCTGTTCACGGCTCAGTACTTGACGAAAGTAAGAACTTGCTAAACAAAGAACGATCTGGGAAAAGATGAAATACTGTAGGCTGAACACAACATAAGAATTTTATAAACTTAAAATATATAGCGATACTGACATTTCACCACCTGAATACAGATGTGAAAATATGTTTACAATGTAAAATTACTATACATTTAAGAGCTGCAACACTAGTGACTATGAAATTGGAATACTAGCTTTTCTAAATAACTGGAATTTCAAGTTTGTATCAAACATGATGCAAGGCATACATGAGCATGGAAAATGTATAAATCTTGATAAAAGCGAAGAAAAATTCCTTCTGTCTCTTTAAAGTTATATTTTAAACTCACTGCTAATAACATGTGACCCATCTTCAATGCTTTTGCATAAAGACTGATTACAGAGAAAGCCAAACATCTACAGAGACCAACTTGGTAAAAGTGCTAACAGACATAAATCTGAGCATTATAGCCTTAACACAGAAAGCATATGTGACATTTAGCATAAGAATGATCCGATGTCAACTACCTCCCTTGAAATATGATTTTTAGAATGAAATAGAGTTTTATATTTATACTTACTAAGTAATTACATAGCTAATGTTTCTAACTTGTACAGCAGTTAAAAACTGAAAATATATGGTAAAGCTTCTATTGTTTTTGTGTAGGAGACAATGCCCCACCCACTTTCAGGGAAGGAAGAGTACAAAACCGCTGAAGAGCTCAAATTGTTTTTGCTCTTGACCATAAGAGGGAAGGAGGGAAAAAGCAGAAAAAGTAGATGACAAAACAGGTACATCAGCTACACACGATTTAGGAGAACTCTGCAAACTAGCTACATTCTTAGTTTCTGCTCTAATAGCTGCTTTCTTCTTTCTCTATTACGTTCTAATTTATCTAGTAAATGTGCATCAAGGGTCTTACATTTTCCCTGATCCCAGTTCTTACATTCTGAACAAGTCAAACCAATAGAACTGGTTTGTCCACTATAATATACTAATATGTACTAGTACTACTAGTATCCAACATAATCAGTAACTCAATCAATGAACAAGTCAAAATAAACCTAAATGGTCTAAAATAGCATGAAGGCTTACAAAAATAACCAAGAGTAAGTCACCACATGGAGACACCAAAGAACCATCTGGTGATCAAATTCAAGCTACTTAGAACAGGGGGGGGGGAGATTGTGTCCTAAACGAAAATGATAGAAGCGCTACCAAGCATTTTCAATTCTTAGCTGCCATGAGAGTTAGAATCATTAGTTGTGTAATTACTTAGTAAGTTACTTATATAAAACTATACATTTTACTAATTCCTCTGAAATTAACGGATCGAGTATATACACAGGCCGATACATACTTTTAGTATTGGAAACTTCCAGTTCAACAATGCCAAAGCAAACATCTTTTAAACTAGATTTGATAATCTGAAATGTCTTTATCACTTCAAGTATCTGACTACTACTTACCCTGTGAGCTCGTAAACTCTGGCCCTCTGCCGTGAGAGTGACGTCAGTGAAAGTGTCATCCCGGAGAAGTTGGTCTAATACCGTGGTGCAGTGTGCTTCTTTTTTTAGCAAATATGGCCCCGTTAAACCTGAAAAGATGCAGACTGAATTATTCTTACATATTTAATAATGCTAGATATGTTAGTACATAATCATCTAACATTAAAAAACTCATATGAGATAGCAATAAATATTTGGTGCCTTTAAGGAACAATAAATCCCCCCAAAAGAAGTTTAATTTTCATATTTCTTTGCAAAACTTGATAAGACTGACACAGAGAATTTCTATTTCATTAGTATTTGTTGTAAAAGTGTTACTATTTTAAGTATATTTTATAAATATTCCATTTTTAGAAAATAAAAACCCAAAGAAAATAGGATATGTATCCAAATTTTCGAACTGCTAAGGGTAATTACTCTTACAGAAAAGAAATTTTTTATGATTTCTGAGTGAAGTAACCTTAAAAGATTAATAATTTGGCCTAATTCCCTCTCTTAACTATACATCTTAAGTTCCAGGTACAACATAAGTATGCATAATGAAAAAACAACAGGAAAAATACAAAAATAAACTTTATAAAAATTATTTTCATCAAGTGAGAAGAAACTTAAAGCCCTAAATATCTATATTTATTTTTTCTATTTTTAATGTAAATTAGCTCTATTATGTGTTTTATTGTAAGTATAAATTACAGAACCAGTCTTCATCTTTAGTTTTCATATTTGAACATGATCTATATTTCCAAACACGGCATAATTTCCTACCATTCCTACCACTGCACCCGACCATATTCTCAATTGTGTCTGGTAAACCAAAGCTGCAACTAATTTCTATTGAATGAAGTTTCATTTTCAAAACCTTTGGAGCACAACTTATTTTACATATAGGAATTGTGTGAGAATTCCCATCTCCAAACAATTAACTAAATGAGAGCTCAAATATTTAGGCTCATAGTTTATAAGTTCCTCCTCGATAAAATATTTGACAAAATTCTATATCATTTGCAATTGCACAGAGATCGTAGTCCACACTATTATCTTGTCTTTGAACATCCACAATCTGAATGTCGAAATTGGAATAAGACGCAGAAGGTGGTGGTGACCAATTAGGACAAACTTGTTTAAATACTGAACAGTACTATTTTCTTCTCTTCTTCATTTCATCTACTTGCAAGCGTATTTCATAAAAGACAATATTTAATATTTTAAACACAACTCTTAATATATATATTTCAAATTAATTGTTACTGATTACTTTATAAAACTAAATACTTTACGAAGAAATGCATTCCATTCCCTAAACTTTTCCGGTCAATGTTCAATGTTACAATTTTAGCGTTTTTATTTATTGATCTTCTTTCAATTTTCAAAATGAATAATTTGGAGGATGGAATTCGATTTTGTTACCAGAATGTACTTACTTCCAAGAACTTTTAGAATAGTAAAGGAAAAATTAGTATATATTATATATTGACACTACCAGATACTTTACGGTCAAGCTTTTAAAGTTTATTTCTTACCAAACCCATTAAATCTTATGCTCAATTTGTAGCTAGATGAATACTCTTCATAATGGTATCAATAACATATAGAAAATAAGTAACAATAATAAACAATTTACAATCAAAGATGAAGAATTGACCCTTCTCAAAATGACCGGAAAATTTTTGGTCAATGTTTTAAGATATAAAATGTGTAGAAAGTCATCTAAATTGTACTTTGACTGATAGGCTAGATGACATTAATAAACAGATGCAACAATTCAATGTCATTTGTCAAGCCGTTTTAAAGATATCAAGGAAAATGTACTGTAAATTGCCATTTCTCGGTTTTCCGATCAGTTAATTTTCCGGTCATTAGGGGGCCCGAGCGATTCCACATACGTGATGCTGTCCACTCTTTCATTCATAGTTTACACTGCACTTGTGGGATGCCTTTAGCTTTACAAAACCCTTCATTAAATCATTTTTCCTTATTTTCCACACACCTCTCCAAAGAATTACAAGTAGGCTAACACAACATTTGCACAGAGGATAATTCAAGTCAATAGGCCAACTCCACACGGCAAATGTACCTACTATTTCGCTGTGTTTAGTACTAACTCATGAGGGTTAAGCCCCCAAAACTAACGGTCACTTTTTAATAAGCAACCCAAATACTATAGGAAACTGTAATTTCCAAAGAAATACTCGACGCGGAGTTATTACCTAAATCTACGGAACGTGATACATACGGACTTTCATTGAGGATTTTCTTTTCAATTTCAAGTTGTTGCTTGAAAGCTTCACTCCTTAATTGTGCCATCTTTCTGATATGTTTCACTTGTTTCCTTGGTCTTGGCATTTTTGAATAATTGTAGAACTAATCTTGTTTCGTAAGATTTACTGAAAATAACGGAGGAATATAACCGCATTGAATTAAGTCACTAAAAGCGACTCATTCCAAGACAAGTCTCAAACTTCGACCAAATATGTAAACAACATAGCACGGACTCTGAGTCTCTGATGGTCGGAGACGATATATGAAACACGTGCGAGAAAAAAAATAGTTGCTTGGCAACTACTTGGCTGTGGTATAAAATGACTCGAGGACAAACGTTTATCTATCCGAAGAACTTTAAACATCGCAAATCACTACGAAAAAAATGAGAATTGTTCATACACGAAACAAACCTTCGGTCTTAACATTAGGATTTACTAGCGCCAAGCTGGAAACCGGTAGAATTAAAATTACACTTGTGAGATCCAGGGACTAATGGCATCTATACCAGGTCACGGGGCATGTATACCCAGAATGCCCACGGCTACCTGTGACCCATCAGGTTATTTGTTTTCCCCCCCCCCCCCCCCCCCCCCCCCCATACCGCCTTTAAGATAAGACGTGTTACTGTCTATCTCATTTAAAGCCGGTTTTTCAGTTTGCCCGTTCTTTATCCATTTCATTTTTTTTTTCATTCCTTTTCTTTCTCCAAGTGTGATCAGTGTGTGGTAAGAGTGTATACGTGGTATGATGGAGAATTTTGCCTCAACATCGGGATCGTCTACCGCTTCGAAGAGGAGACAAAGGAAATGCCCAGGAGTCAGTGGCTTTCCATGTTCTAGGTTCCTAACTTCGGTGTCGACGGATCCTCATCCAACGTGTAGTAGGTGCAGGGAAAACGTATGTACGGTTACTAATCCGTGTTCTGTTTGTCGCGGTTGGTCGGTGGAACAGTGGAAGAAGTTCTATGGGAAAGCCAATACAAAAAGGAAGGGGGTGACGCCATCTTTGGAGACCAAACCTTACCGGCTCTTTTGTATCGGTAATAACCAGGCTGCTCCATATGTTTCTCCACCTGCTTTTGAATTGTCTCATACCCCTTCGGTTTCTCCTAGCGGTTCTGTATCGGAAACGTCAGGAGGGGCCTTGGGTAATTTTATGAATAATTTGCACTCTCCTTTGTTCCCAGCAAGTAGAGGGGGAGATCCGCCATCTTTGTTCCAGGCTCCTGCTACTCAAGCGCATAGGTTAGATGGTACGTGGTCAGCGCTAGGCCTACCAGGCGTACCAACCTTGGATGGTCTGCTTGCGCATTATATGACGTCACGGTTCCAGCAGGGTCCGGCAGCGCTGAATGTTCTTCATCCCCCGGGCTTGCAATTTATGGGAATTAATGCCGCGGCTTCACCATCCCACTCAGTATTTACAGCGATGCAGAACGTGGGAGGTAGTTTGGCAGCAAACATGCGGTTGCCAGCAGAAACCTCTCAGTCTCTCCCTACGAGAGGGATGACGTCACAACATACGTCACACTCTGAGATGGCAGACGTGATGACGTCACAGACCGATTTCTCGGCCTTTTTTCGCTGCACCCAGACGCTAATACGCCTTCTGACCCGTCAATGCAAACTGTAATGCAGAAATTACAGGATATAGAGGAGAGAATGAATAAGAGAGACAAAAAGAAAAAGTGATTCGCCTTCTTCGTCTTCTTCCTCTAGTTCGGCGTCATCGCTAAGTCCGATAACGTCACGGCGAGCGCCAGTCAAGCGTTGGAGGAGGATTCGGGAGTTCCTGGCGGATCCTCGGGCCAAGAGGAGAAGAATCAATTCTTCCTCTTCTTCGGACCAAGACTGTCATTTCCAAGTCAGCAAGAAGGTCGGAAAATCAGTGGCTATTAAGCACAAGGTTGGCAGACGAAGCCGTTCGCAAGAGTCCGAACAAGCGAGAGAGGTGACGGCCGGCGAGCTAGCGGCCGAGGCGGGGTTGCCAGTTCGGATCGCAAAAACTGCGATACCTCTGGTAAAATCGACGTTGGCGGCGAAAGGTGCAGCAGAGGATGGAAGGCAGGTCCCAGTTTCGCCCATAAGGCCGTTCAAAATACGTACGAAGGACGATAAGGCTCCTATTAAAAGTACGAAAAATAGAGAGTTGGCAACCTCGGCGGATACATTCGTGGAAGGCAGTGTCCGTCTGGATAAAAGGTCGAGGCCGGGCTCGCCGACGCTCGAAAACGATGCCAATGCTAATAGAGACGAACTTACCTCTGTCTTAAGGGAGCCTTCATCTTGGAGATCTAGACGAGATTCTCGCTCTAGATCCGTGAGCAGAGAAAGAGTGAGACGTTCTCGTTCCCCTGCTGACTATCCGGGATCGAGCCAACAGCGGCCAGCAAAGATCAAAGAGACCGCGGCCGTAGGGGCAGGCGGCCGTGGAATTCCGGGCCGTCTGTCAGAAGATAGAGGCGAGACAATATCCCTCGTGACGGAGAGTGGTACACTAGAGCCGGAGGAAGGAGAAAACCAAGAGATTCTGGCCTCGTATGCAGAGGTTATTGATTTGATTCGTCAATTCAATAGCCTTTCGGAGAAGACAGAAACACCGGCCAGTATGCTTCCTCCTGGAATTGACATGGCGTTTGGACTAAAGAGGGATACCAAGGTGTCATATGAATTGCCTTGTTCGAGTCATGCGGAATCGGTCTTGCAACACGTAAACGCAAAGATTGCAGGGAGGGATAATTCCTTAAGATCTAATAGATCATTTAAATTTATTCCCCCTCCAATGATAAAGCAAAGGAAATATTATTATGACGAACCACCAAATGGTCCCTTTGCTGTCTTAGACAAATGAACCCTAATGTTGTAAGGTTAAGGCCTGGATTAACCTTGGATCAGGTTAAAATGGAGTGCCCTTCGATGACGTACCAAGAGGCTGCTACGTTAGAAGCAACAGCTTCTTCTGTCTTTCAGGCTGCTTCCTGGTTAGACCTTTGGTCAACAGCAGTGGCGAAAATTGCATCCTCGGAAGCAACAAGGAAAGTAGTGGATGAACCATTGTTCATTAGATTACTACAGTCAGGGTCCAAGGCGATTGCGTACCTGACAAACGTAATTGCCAATGTTTGGGCAAATATCCTGCTAATGAGGAGAGATGCAGCATTGGCTAGACTAAGCCGCAATGTGGATTTGGATCCCTGTTAGCAATGAGGAATGGGGATATCTTGGAATCGCAACTACTGTTGCCAGAGGTCATACTATAAAGAGGCGATAGATAGAAGAAGGATGGACACTAACGATAGGTTGGTGCAACAGGCAGTTAGGAAACTTCTAACAGTCAAACTACTCCTTTGGAGGGAAGACAACAGCAGATGTCTCGAAAGAAGACAGTGAGGGACATAGCATCCCTAATAGAGTCACAAGACCCTCTTCCCCAAAGAGGATAACTCATCGGCCCTTTCACAATAGAAACAACAGAGGAAGGGCAATAGGGGAAGAGGGAGAGGCTCAAGAAGATAGGATGGGCGCCTCCCATCACTCGGCCACACCAGTGGGGGGTTGCCTGGCAAATCACTGGAGGTGTGGCAGGAACTAGGGGCAGAGCAGTGGGTGGGTGGATGTTCTCAGGATCGGGTATTTGATTCCGTTCGAGGTAACCCCGCCCCTGACAGATCAACCATTACCCCACGTCACTTATGCCCACAAATCTCAGAAGGCCACTATTCTGCAGGACGAAGTGAAGAGATGATGGAAAAAGGAGCTGTGCAACAAGTATGCAGTCCGACAAAAGGCTTCTACAGCAGGATTTTTCCTGGTACCCAAAGCCAACGGGAGTGGAGGACAGTAATAGACCTGTCAACGCTGAATCTGTTTATAAGGAAAACCAGTTTCAAGATGGAAACTCCGAAAACGGTTCTACAAGCAGTCAGAATCGGAGACTTTATGCTGACAGTCGATCTAAAGGGACGCATACTTTCAGATACAGTCCATCAGTCTTCAAGGAAATTTCTCCGCTTCAGTCTTGCAGGGAAAGCTTCGAATTCAAGGTCCTGTGCTTCCTGGCATTGGACAACGTCTCCTCAAGTTTTTACAAGAGTGTTCACCCTCGTGTCGGCGTGGGCGCATGCTCAGGGGATCAGGCTAATAAGATATCTGGACGATTGGCTGGTGATAGCAAAGTCCAGGGGAGAAATTACTCAGGGACAGGGGCGGCCCTCCTGCAGCTTTGTCACAGCCTAGGTATTGTGGTGAATCAGCAGAAGTCGCAGCTGGATCCAAGTCAACGTTGGAATATCTGGGAATGGTGTATAGACACACACGCCAAAGTATTCCCGACAGACCAGAGTAGAGAAATGCAAACAAGTGTGAATGCCTTTCTGGGAAAGCAGACACAGCCAGCAAGACAGTGGCAGGTGGTGCTGGGAATCCTAACCTCCCTGGAGAGCTAGTAGTACCACAAGGAAGGCTACACCTTCGGTCCCTACAATGGAGGATGAAGGAGTTTTGGTCACCAACAGTAGATCACCCGTACGAGCAAATTCCCTTGTCGGCAGAAGTGAGGAAAGACTTGCTGTGGTGGTGGACGACGACAATCTGACAGTGGGTGTCCCCCTTCAACAGTCCTCCCCGGACCTCTTGCTGTTCTCGGATGTGTCACTAGAAGGCTGGGGAGCCCCATATGGAGGAGTTGATGGTGTCAGCAAAATGGAGTTGCAAGGACAGAGAACTCCATATAAACGTGCTGGAGTTGAAAGCAGCTTTCCTGGCTCTACAAGAATTCAGAGAGAGAGTAAAGGGACACTCAGTGGTATTGATGTCAGACAACACCACAGTAGTAGCTTATATAAACAAGCAAGGGGAGGCCTAGTTTCTCGGCAGTTACATGTGATGACAGTTCAACTTCACCAGTGGGCTATAGAGAACCTGGTAGACATCAAGGCCAGGTATATTCCGGGAAAAAGAAACATAGTGGCGACAAGTTGAGCCGCAGGAATCAGATTCTGGGAACGGAGTGGTCCCTACACCAACAGGTAGTGGACAGGATGCTCATGTTGTGGGAAGGACCGATCATAGACCTATTCGCAACCAGGTACAACAAAAAGTTGGAAGTGTATTGTTCAGTAGTCCCGGACGCAGAGGCAGTAGCAGAAGATGAGCTACAAACACCCCTGGGACAATCTGGACGTGTACGCATTTCCTCCATTTGTCTAATCCGTCAGGTTCTGAAACAGGGTAATGCGGTCTCAGAACCTCAAGATGACCCTGGTAGCCCCGTTATGGCCGAAAGCAGAGTGGTTTCCAGACCTACTGGAACTCCTAGTAGATGTGCCAAGAGAGTTACCTCCATGGAGTAACCTTCTGTGTCAGCCTCACGTGGAGAGGTACCACCAGTCGTTGAAGTCCTCGCTTCACGGGTGGAGACTGTCAAGTATCTCCTCCGAGAGCGAGGTTTTTGTTTTTCGCAGAAAGCAGCAACTCAGATGGCAGGTAATATCAGAAAATCATCTGCGACAGTATACCAAGGAAAGTGGTCAGCATACTGTGATTGGTGTGTAGAGGGAACGTGTCTCCACTCGGTACCACTATCAGCAGTTAGCAGACTTTCTGATATCTCAGAACAGAAAAACATATGTCTGTATCTGCAGTGAAGGGGTACAGGGCTGCTCTAGCCTCAGTCTTACGAATGAAAGGAGTGGACATATCGTCTTCATGGGAGTTGGCCATGCTGATGAGAGCTTTGAACAGTCATGCCCACCAAAGGAGCTAAAAGCCCAGATTGGGATCTGACCAAGGTACTGAGTAGTCTGACAAAACCCCCCTACGAACCACTAAGGCACGTCCACGGATAGGAGCCTGACCCTGAAGACGTTCTTCTATTGGCCCTGGGCTTCAACCAAAAGGGTGGGGGAGCTGCATGGCCTCTCATATCTCATAAAGCACTCGAGAGGTTGGAGATCAATGGGTGTTGTGGAGTTTAGTCCCAGAATTCGTGGCAAAGACCCAAAATCCAACAATAGTAGACGGCAGATTCGACTCCTTTACCATACCTTCCTTGGCAGACTTTGTAGACAACGACAAAGCTGAGATGCTCCTGTGCCCCGTCAGGGCACTAAGGGAGTACTTAAAGAGAACAAGGCACCTCAGGCCGGGGGGTTGCAGAGGTTGTTCGTAAGTACAGGACGGAACAAGAAGGAAGTGTCCAAGAATACAATATCATTTTGGCTAAGGGAGACGATCAGAGATGCTTATACTGCAGAAGACAGAGGGTCAGATAGCCAAGGTGGGAGCTAGAGCTCATGACATCAGGGGTGTGAGTGCTTCCCTGGCATTTAAGAAGAACATGTCTGTGGATAAAAAAAAAATTCTGAAAGCTGGCGTGTGGAAGCGCCAAACAACTTTCACCTCATTTTATTTGAAAGATGTTGCCCATAGATCCTTGGACACCTTTTCCTTGGGTCCAGTGGTGGCGGCCCAACAAGTGATATAGTTCATCCAGTGCCCCTGGCGGGTCAGTTTGGGTCTAGTCTAAGATGAAGGTATGAAAGTAGAATGAATGGGATGACTGGTCTTTTTTCTTTACTACTTTCTTCCTACTCCTTTAACTACGGGCAATATGAAGAAGGAGTACCGTCATGTGCTGGAACGGACTAGATGCAGGTGAGATGGTCAGTCATACTGTGAAGCTATCTTAGCTGATGATATACTTTTCAGTAGCAACAACACCCTCTGGATAATAAGGAAAAGAGGGGTGAAGGTGGATCCAGTTCGCAAAGGGACAAGAGTAAACAGTTAGAATGGTATCTACACCCAGTGGGAGGAAACCAATAGATCCGCTTATATCTTTGGTCCTAGGTTCATTGTCCATTCTCTTAGAATTTCCCTATATATTCGGAAATGGATAAGGTGGCAAACTCCCAGTCAGTTGTAGAGACTTACCTCCCTCCAATAGTAAGTCTATCCTAATGTTAAGACCGAAGGTTTGTTTCGTGTATGAACAAATACCAAATTTGTAACTAATTTGTATTTTTCATAACTAACAAACCTGAGGTCTTAACAGTTAAAGGCCCACCTCGAACCACCCCTCTAGCAGTCTAAACTGGGTTAGAAATATAACTGATGGGTCACAGGTAGCCGTGGGCATTCTGGGTATACATGCCCCGTGACCTGGTATAGATGCCATTAGTCCCTGGATCTCACAAGTGTAATTTTAATTCTACCGGTTTCCAGCTTGGCGCTAGTAAATCCTAATGTTAAGACCTCAGGTTTGTTAGTTATGAAAAATACAAATTAGTTACAAATTTGGTATATTTCGAAAGTGATAAAAAATTCTGATCTGTAATGTTTTGACAGAAATCAAGAATGGCCGCGTGGTATTTAAATACCGGGTGCTATTTTAGCTCGAGAGAAAACTCACCAAAACTGAAAGTATGCTCTTTGTTGCTTATCCAGATTTCCGTTTGAACTTTGACGACCATTTCTACCTAATAGATAGGGTTTAGGGTCTTTTAAACTGTCAGCCATGAACACTGTTAGAGCATTCTCGTTTAAGATCTACTGAAGAGAAAATTAGTCGCATTCTTAAAAGCAACGAAAGGGAGCTCGTCGTCTCATTTTGTCTTTTGAAGGGTCACATTGAATCAAGAAGACTGATCAGGTCAGCAGTCTATTACACAATACCTAACTGACAGAGACAAAAAATTAAGTTTAAAACTTACTTCAGTATTCTTTGATATGAAAATCCCACTTTTGTCGAAACAGTTTACATATCTTTCTCTACCCTTCAAATACACAAATCTTGTATATTTCTTTTCAAATTAACGGACCGAGTATACACAAGGCTTGGTTGATGTTGATATCCTTATAAAAGCTTAAAAAAAAAGAATTTTTTCTTTCCTGTGTATTATTGGAATAAACTGCTTTATTACCCCCTGCCCTGTTAAATGGATGTTTGTTTTCATTAACATACACACAATTCCATTTTATGCTGTTCTAGTCTCTCTTTCTCTTTTAGGGTTTTCAGTATTACCAATTTAAACTTTGTCACACAACTTACATGAGCTTTACAAGTGCTTATTTCTGTATTATTGTTCATGTTAATGACCATCATGCAATTAATTGGGGAGGGGAAATGAAAAGATTTATTCCAATTATACACTGGAAACGAACATAATCGAGTCCAGTTTTATAAAAGACGGCTATTGTAAGAATACAAATGTCAGTCACGCCATGTATAAATTTGATTCATTAATTTCAAAATAAACAAAGAAATTGCATTGGTAGTTTGACATGGGACTAGAACGAAGAAGTGAGCCTGACAGCATAAACAAGCAAGATTTGTAACCAGAGTACTGACCTCAGAAGCTAAGTATTTTACAACTCCTTCCTCTTTTTTTTCAGCTTCTAGGTTGAGAATATTTGGCTGCCAACCACCTTTGCGTCCGTTGGTAATGTAAATCTAGCATATATAGATACTATATATTTTTTATATAATAAATTTCTACTACTATGTATTAAAGTCCTCTTGGAGATGTCTTACACATAAAAAAAAAAAAACGGTCAGGATTTATGCCCTGTTTCAATTTGTGTGAAGCTTTTCATCATATATATATATATATATATATATATATATATATATATATATATATATATATATATATATGAAAATGCTTCACACAAATTGAAACAGGGCATAAATCCTGACCGTTTTTTTTTTTATGTTTTTTGTGTAAGACATCTCCAAGAGGACTTTAATACATAGTAGTAGAAAATTTATATACTTATATAGGGATATAATTATATTATATATATATCCATATATATATATATATCTATATATAGGAAAAAATTTATACTAAAAAAAATTTTATTTATATCTAATTAATATATATATATATATATATATATATATAAAAGATATATATATATATATATATATATTCCTTTTGACAGTACCTTGCGAAGTAGGAGAGGGCGCACTGTCCGAGATGTCTTGCTTGAAGGAATCATCGACAGCATCTGGGGAAAATAATATGCAAAATAAAAAGCTAAAATTTGCACAACAGAAGCCATGAGCCAAACAGTTTAATTTCAGTCCACTTCTGAAATACTAACACAAATAAATCATGGACTGAGTTTCTCTTTTGGTAGTTAATTAAGAGGTAGAGTATTTTGTGTACTCCGATAATATACTTTAAAAAATTCCTCAAGAATTTTACTTGAATCATTTACTTTAACTTCAGCCTTAATAAAAATAACTAGCAACCGATGCACTATCTCTATTACTTGAATATTTAACTATTATGACACCTTTCTCGGTATCAAGACTGGAAATATAGTTAACCATAACTTTAGCTGGAAAAAATGAAAGCTACAGAAAAGTCCATATGGCGAATTATGTTAGTAATGAATACTTTGAGAAAATTTAAATAACAAAGAAAAACATAAACTGGTCCCGTGAGCCTCCTCAGATAGAGAAAGAAAACTGTTTGCATTCTTTTATAACTTCTGTAAGGCTGCGTTTACATCAAGCGAGTCGAGTCAAGTCAAGACGATTCATGACTCTTCTTGAATCGCTACATTAATTCAAATGGGAGAGTTTACACCAAGCGAGTCGAGTCATGCCGAGTCAAGGCGATTCAGAGTCAGTGACTCGGGCGGAACCATTTTCTTCATCAGTCACGACGAGTCCGCTGAGAGTGAGTACTATGAATCCTTCAGGAAAATGGCCGTTCTTTCCTCAACTGAAAGTGCACGTCGGTAATTGGTGTTTTGCTTTCTTAGTTAGGGTGCAGTTAACCCTAATAACATTTCAAATTGTTCAGTTGTCATTCTGAAGAAGTTATAAAATTTCTCTGGATTGTTTATCAAGTCTGGGAATAGATGTCGAAGCTTCCAAACTCTGGCCTTTTAGCATTAATTTCATGAATTCATCATCTTTGACGCCTACGCCTACTCCTTCGCCGCATCAGCCACAGCAACACCGATATTTCAGGGAGAGCGTTTGCGTCCATCCTATAGTAGATTCACATCAACCGTGCATTTGATGTCTAGGCCAGTCCCTTACGACGCTTCTGATTGGCTGTTGATAAGCCAGTCACAGGGCTGGAAACTCTCTCGAGAGTTCACATGTCTAGGAGCTATTGTTTCACCTCTCCTGAAATATACCTCTTTCAGGAGAGGTGAAACATACATCCTGTCTATGTGAACTCTCGAGAGACTGAGAGTATCGATATTGGAGAAATCGAATGGCAAAATATTGCTAAAAAAAAAAAAAAGTTTTTTTGTGTGAAACTATTAGGACTGAAAGGATCCTGGAGACTGAGGTCACCGAATTTTTCGACGGTTTTTTAAAACTTCCCGGTCTTGTCCTCGTTGTGAATGGTTTCAAAGTTTATTTCCTTTTGTGAGTTGTCTGTTGGCGCGAGTCCGCCTTTCACTTCATGTATTTTGTTAAATTAACAGTTTAATTTTGTAATAAAATTGGAGTTCAGAGTTTTATCACAATATTAAGCTGTGTAAAGTTAACAAAGTACATGAACTGAAAGGCGGACTCGCGCCAACAGGAAATAAACTTTAAAACAAATGCACACAAGGCCAAGACAGGGAAGTTTAAAAAAACCGTCGAAAAATCCGGTGACCTCGTGGTTATAACTACCAGTGCACCTGGTACTAAGCGGTGGATGGTATAACCTGGAAAGATCAAAGTGCAATTACCAGTATACCTAGTACTAAATGGTAGAAGGCCGGTATAGCCTGGGAAAGTCTCAATGGAATTACCAGTAAACTTAGTACTAAATGGTGGATGGTACCAGCCTGGGAAGATCTAATGGAATTACCAGTATAACTAAATGGTGGATGGTACAGCCTGGGAAGATCTAAATGAACTTACCGGTATACCTAGTACTAAATGGTGGAGGGTAGGTACAGCCTTAGCAGAGTTTGGTGATTGAGATATTCTTTGCAACGGCACCTCCTGAGCTCTCCTTGAATTTTCGCTCTCTGAGATTTTAATTTTCTCTTATTTCCCTATTTTTAGACTACGTCCACCTCGTATGGTTGCTGCAGCTATATTAATCTCTCCCTGTCTGTATATTCCATTCCCCGATTGCAAATATTGCACATTTTTCATTTTCACCTAACATGCAGTAGTTCACAAGGCCGTTATATCATCCAACTACTTACGGCAAATTGTGTCAAGATCGCACTAACACAGGTCACGTTGTCAGAAAGGTATAAATGTTTTAAACTTGAGTGGAAAGCATTTAATGTTCATACCTGATTGTATATAGAGAAACGAAATACAAAATATTCTCTTTCTCTCTCTCTGGATACATGGTGATCCAATTGGCATTCAGTGTATATATATATATATATATATATATATATATATATATATATATATATATATATATTATATATATATATATATATATATTTTACTCTGAATGCCAATTGGATCACCATGTATCCAGAGAGAGAGAAAGAGAATATTTTGTATTTCGTTTCTCTATATATAATAAGGTATGAACATTAACTGCTTTCCAATCAAAGCTTAAAACATTTATCTTTTGAAAGTGACGAATAAATTAACTGTAATAAGTGTTAACGTATGAACGGCATGTCATTAGGAGATAGTCACAAAACTTCAAACAGCATGCATGTGAAGAGATGTATAAATGCCGTTAAAACAGGCCACACCCTAAAACTAAAATGCAAAGTCAGGTGACAAGAGTTTCTTCCCTGAGAGAAAACTGCATCTCGCTGCTCTTTCCTGGGAAAAATGAAGAGATCCTTCCCACCCGCAGTTTTACCCAAGGTCTAGAGAATGCTCTCTAGATATACCTAGACCGAGGTTTTACCCACCCACGTAAATGACCGCCGGAGCGACGAAGGAGGCGGCGGCTTGAGGAGGAGGAGGAGGAGCTGCATTAGCGGAGGAGGACGGGGAAGAGGGCTGCTGGAAGTCGATGAGGCCGATCTTACTCAGCAGACGCTGGTGCTTCCGGGATCTGGTTCGGCAACACGATAGATATTATCATCCATCACACCTGCTCTTTCCTAACTTCAAGAATAGTACCATGACCCTTATACTGAAGGGCAAAATCAACAATGGTTTCATGGTCTGAATATATTAAGTTTTATAGAGCTCTCGAACAATGTTCTATAAAACTCACTATAACATGAACATTGAAGCCATGAATAAAATCCTCCACATTACTAAACATACAATACACTAAACAAAAATTTACAAAGCCTTCGAAAACGCCAGCCTTCACTTGGCAAGAATCCCTGGAAACCTGAATTATTTTTCGATATCAAAACTATTGCCGAGTACTACATTCCACGCCTGGTCTCGTAAATCACGTGACTTTGTTACTGGCGTCAAAACAAGAGACATCTATAAAACTAATGGCGTCACTCAATTAATAACTATCTGCTGATATCACGAATATCAACCTAATTCAATTACAAATATACCCATTTATTGCTTATATAAAATCTTAAAATACAAGAATATGTCACTATAGATTTTTTAGTTTTAAGATTCAGGTTGAAATTGCTATGGAGAGAGAGAGAGAGAGAGAGATGGAGAGAGAGAGAGAGAGAGAGAGAGAGAGAGAGAAATGTACAGTACGACCTGAGATGCTCGACGATGGTAGACCTGCGGGTGTGGTCGAGACCGAGATTGCATGCTCTGCAGAGCAAGCGCCCGCCCCTCTCTCCCAGGACGCAGCCGAACTCCCAGATGCGATCCTCGGGCGTGATGTTCTTGGCCGTGTGTGACGGCGACCTCGGACGGGAGGAGGAGGTCTTCATCGCCCGGGTTTTCATGCAGCCTCTATTAAACTCTCCAATTCACTGCTGGATCTCTGTCCAATGCCAGTAATTGCTTTATTTTCAAATGGGCTTCACAACTCTACTGAAAGGGCGTCATTAGCGTTGTTCTCACTTTTCTAGCTTCAAGTTCATCAACAACCACAGCCTCAGTTTCCATTTGAAGAGAGATATTGTTCCCGCGCACCAGAATTTCGATTCAACATTGATTTGAAAACCTGTAATCAAATACCACTTGACGTTTCAGGACAAACTCAGCATTTACGACTTGAAACATGACTCTCACAGGACAAAGACTCGTTAGGCAATTCATTCTCCCTACAAAACAAAGATAAATCTATTCAAGGTTTAGGATGCTTAACGTTATAGAATGGAATGGAATATAGCGTCCAGGCCAAAGGCCAAGCACTTTGACCTATGAGGTCATTCACCACTGGAAATGAAATGGGGAGTTGGGTGGTTTGAAAGGTGTAACAGGAAGAAAACCGCAGGAGAACTATGACATAATTGTTAGGAAAGGGTGGACAGCAAGATGGAAGAAAGAGAACGTGGATGGAGGTACAGTAAAAGCAACGAAAGAGGTTGTAGCTAGGGGCCGAAGGGACACTGCGAAGAACCTTTATTAATGCCCACAGTGCACCCCGTGAGGTCCACTGAAGGCACTACCCCTCTACAGAGGGTTAACGTATGGGAGATATGTATTGACAGGATAAAAATTGCAATGACGTGTCATCAGAATTTGAGGACTACTTAGAATGAGTGAAGAAAATGAACTCTTACTAAACAGCAACAATGGATAATCTGGGATTTATGTTTGTTTGTCTGATGTTTTTACGTTGCATGGAACCAGTCGTTACTCAGCAACTGAACAACGGCTTCACGTGACTTCCGAACCACGTCGAGAGTGAACTTCTATTACCAGAAATACACATCTCTCACACCTCAATGGAATGCCCGAGAATCGAACTCGCTGTCACCGAGGAGGCAGGCCAACACCAAGCTGACCATGTCACTGAGGCACTATTTTTTTTTATCTGTTTGTAATTTCTACAATAGACCTCCACTCAAACCATCTAACCACTTTTTTCCATCCACACTGATCATCATTTCGACGCAAATCACAATTCTTAGGACAATAGATTTTCCGACATTTTTGTTGAATTATTACGCTCCAGTAGTACTAAACCATTCTTTCAAAACATTATTTTTCTGTAGATACATGCAAAGTAGCCTAATGTATAAAACATGAGAGAGAGAGAGAAGAGAGAGAGAGAGAGAGAGAGAGCGAGCAAAATCCGACGTTGGTTGTTCGGAATGGGCGAATTCACAGCTTTAAAGGCATCAGTGTAAAACTTAGGCTCAGTCTCACGTGTCAGTGGACGAAGCTTATACGTGATTCGCAGTTGAGTAAAAATTCAATGTGTTTTCGCATAATACCTAATCTCAAATATCGACACAAAGAAAAGATCTGCATTTACTAAAAATATGCTATTTAAATGTAAATAAATACAAAATAATGATCATCTGGAAGCTTGAAAATATTAAACTGTTATTCTCACTTTGAAAATAGATTTGATTGACAGACGATTGTCATTTTTTATAGGATGGATTTACCGTTGTAATTTCATCCCTAAATTTCACTGTTATTGATCGATGGAGATGCAAATTTAGTTTCTCATTACACAAAAGTTTTCAGTATTGCCTGATTATTTCCAGTTCTTGAGAACGTTGAAATAATACAATGTTTAGCGCATCTTGTGACCTTGATTGCACGAGGCAACTGTGTGTGTGTGTTGAGAGAGAGAGAGAGAGAGAGAGAGAGAGTAAATCATGACGTAACATCAAGGAGAAAAAAAAATCACACGCACGTGTAAAACTAGATTACACAAATCCAGATACACCGCAGAGGTTCTTCATACAAATAAAAATCAGATGTACTACGTATGTACTGCATCATTCTTGCTTCGCTTCTGTCAAAAGTCAGCTTCTCACACCCGGTGATAATGTTACGGTATCAGTCTAAAATAATTCGTGGCGGATGAAACGAAAACATGAAATCAACAAGAGGTCTTTATTACTCATGGCAAAATCAAGCGGACGACTTTTCATAAACTCTTCAGCATGAAGACGTTCATGCTTGACCACGCAACGGCACGACGTCGTCCACATAAGAAATTATCGGAAGCTGGGACGTTGTCATGCTGCAGTTTTTAATGTTGAAAAGCCCGTTTGTTCATAACTTCCATCCGCCTCTCATGTCTGCACTGAACGTTTCCACTGGTAACTCACTTCTGCCTCTGCCTGGCAGAGAGCAAATCTTTCAAACTGTGTTGACTAAATCAAATATCGAAATAGCATCTTATGGTCCGACGCTTTAAAGGGAAAATTCGGCACCGAACGATGATGTTAGAGTAAGGACTGGCCGATAAGTCTGGAGGGATTTGTGTGTGGTAGAAGTGGCTGGCAACCACACTGCGCCAACCTGCTAAGGCGCAGCGGCTTCACGCAGCACCCGCGGGCCGCAGCCACCCGCGCTCATTTGCCGCTGTTTTTCTCTATGAAACCTTCCTGAGTTTGCCTCCGCGGGCGCCGGCACTCGAGAGCAGCCCATGCGTAGGTCCAGATAGGACTGTGCCACGGATAAAATGCAGATGGTACCTAAATTGAGTGAATACGGCATTCTCCCCACAAATAAGACTAATAATAATGACAGACTTTTAGAGCGCTTAGTCAGGTCGATTTCACAAGGAGACAACTATTTATTCTTTTAATTTCAATAATCTTTTTCCGTAGATTATCGGTGGAAAATTAATGGCTGAAATGTGGCGCGTCTTGGGGGTAAGTCAGCCTAAGTGATTAAAACCTTACTTAAACTTAAAACTGTGATGAAAAATTGTAGTAAAATTTCAGTGCGAACAAAATAATACAATGTGATAAACATAAAACAAGCAAAGTTTTTTTTTTCTTTTAGTTATTCACAAGGGAACACTAATCAATTTAGGAGAGAGAGAGAAAAAAAAAAATGTCCACGTTTGACTATAAAAAAAATCAAATCCAAATTTCCAAAATGCTGGCCAGGTAACTATATATTATTCACTAAATTTGAATACCCAAGAATGTTATCAGCCCTCCAATTCAATTTTTCACACTCGTAATTCTTGTAAATTTCCATGTTAAGGCATTTATTTATATTTCTTTTCACTTCAGTAACTGTCCTTTGCACATTCGAGTTGAACCAAAACCAAAGGTCCCTGCTTCCGATTTGTCAGTTTTTCACTTGGTCACGAAAGTAGTAGAAAATTTGTAAGATTAATCGCCTTTTCACTCCTAAAATTTGCATCCATTGATGCACTATGGACTGTTCTTAAATATTTCTTAATTTCGTTTAAAACTCACTTAATCGTCTGGTATGCGAGCGAAAGTTTAACCAAGCAATGAAAACGTGACCTGTAGATATTTTTTATTCAATATTCGCGAACTTTGTTGTTGTTTTTTTTTCTATGCAATTTTCACACAACGAATGATTTCTTAATTTGTTTAAATATTAGCCAATAAAAGCTTTCACGTTCGATCTCCTCCGGCCATTTGCTAATAGCTATCGTTTTTTTTTTTACCTTAACAGGAAGACGAAACAGTCAAAATCTGCCTCATAATTATGCCAGACAATCGTATCTTGACGCTGGAGATTATTTGAGAGTTCCATGCATGAGGATTCTTTAGATGTTTGTCATACGGGAAAACTGAACTTCAGCGTTAAACGCCAACCTTGATCGAAAGCTTCATTGGTTAAAAAGTAATAAACATGGGCTTTATGGATCGAAAAAAATAAACACACACACACAAACATATGCTCATACAACCATATAAAACTGCTTTAAATAATATTTCTACTACGCCTACGTTAATGACAAAGCTATATCTCAATAATCCACTCCACATTTTTTTTCTACATACACACATTAAACTTCAACCATCACGTTATTTTCTGATGATCTACCCAAATCATAATTAAGCCATCTTCACTGGAAGCTACAGATTCCAACCCGAGACTGACAACGTTCCACCTCACAGAATGTTGTTGCCTTTGAAACGGAAATCAGGATCCGTAGATACGTCCACTCTGCCATTCACTTACGGAGAAGGAATGGCACGTAGTACGAGCACTATATACAATCCACGGTCACAACAACATCGACGGAGAAAACACGATTTGGTCCTTCATGGTTTTGCGCAGGAATCAATACTGAAAGCCGTAACTGTTACTGCGGCCTGCACCACGCTGGCCTGCGGGCCGCAGGTCCCCGCACTAACCCTAGTGACAGGCTCGATGGCACAGCCCTTCAGACACTAAAAAAGTGCCAAAAAGACCACTGCTGGAACTTCAGTACACACATCAGTTTCAAACGGTAACATCGACAAGCAAACTCAACAAGTTGGAGAAATATTGCAACATAAACCATTTCCTCGTCCACGTTGATGTAGGATGCACCTGGCATAGGATGCACATGTATTCTATATTCTTTGCAGTCAGAAAGTCATGACTAACGGGACAAGGAAATCAGTAAAGGGAGAATATGGTGAAAACTGTGAAGAACTAAGGAACAAGAAACGAACTACGAGATGTGGTTCAAAATGACATTAATTATGTTAGTGATAACTATTATTCTACATCCCGCCAGACCTTAGCAACAAAATACATAACATCATTTTCCTTAAAGTTAATAAAAGTATTTGCGGTTTATATATAAAAAAACATTTATATCTACACGTATTTCCTTACAGCTTTTCAATAGTACCTCTAAAATTCTGAATTACTTATTTTTAGTTCATTCTAAGCAATGTGATCGCCTTACATTCTGGAGTCAGGTTCCCTCATCCTGAGAATTACTTTCCCTTCATTATCAACGTAAAATGCTCCCAGATTATTACCTTCTTATGCCCGCCACCTATCTCTGCATGAGCGTAAACAACTCCTAAGCGGAAAGAGGCGACTATCCTTTCTTGAGTTTTGCGGCTTTTCTGCTTGCATTCTTGCAATGTCCTGGTTTCTCTAAACTACTTCTCTAACTGTAATTAGAAGCCTTTTCACAATGACACTGAATTTTGGTTCTAAATTGTTTAGATCAGTTGTGCCATTCTGAGGTATATCAAATTTGTCCTGTTCACGTTTGGTCACTTACTTACAACGAGGCCATCCTTAATTCAGAAAAAAAAAAAATCAGACACTACCTGAGAAATCTCTATTTCAAAAGGGGTGAGAAATGGTGTGTACAGTGGTTTGAGTTTGACAATTAGAAAAAAAAAAAAGTTGCCGGGAACGTCTGATGCTTTAGCCTGCAGAGAAACGTAAAATGTCACGCTCTAAGAGAAGACTGACTCAGAAAGATGTATAGTCACTCATAAAGTTCATGGATGTCTCCCGGCATAAAGCTGAATTCCATCCAACCCCTTTCTGGACAACGGGTCTGTATAGAGATGTAAGACGGGCACAAACTTTCTATACAGCAGGGTTATAGGTAGTTGAACATTTGGCCAGTTTGGCACTCCCAGACACCTATCATCCAAAAAGGGGTGAAATGGAAATCTCTCAAACACGCGGACATCCATGAACTTATATGAGTGACTGTACCTACATAAGTTCATTCAAATTATATATCGACCCAGACCCTAAAGGGATTCTGTTTGTAGTGAGATAAAGGGCCACTTTTAATACAAAAGATCCCTTTCTTACGTTGGCCAAACCTTCCTTGCTTTCCCCAGTCTTGTGTAGGCATTTCGTGCCCTGATCAAATCACTGCCATCAGATGTTCGATTTCGTCTATATGAGACGCATACGGAACTGTTGTTATAATGATCTGAATGGCCTACAATGCCGGCAGTAATTGAAAAACCTTGGTTTTAAGGTTCCGAGAATAAATACGATCCAAAGAGAGACTGAAAAATTTTCTTGCCAGTGTAAAGGAATGGATAATTTTAAGCAACTAAAACTAAACGGAATTTATGTTGGTGGGAGAAAAATCAGAAGTCTTGGCGACATTCACATGAAAATGAAGAATAACCCAGTACAAATTACTTATGAGGTCCGTAACTTACGTGTGTTACACGACTGTAATTTCTGTAACCAAATCATTAATGTTGTAGGGTGACTGGATATCATATGGAAAAAAAATCAGGATGATAACCTTATCAAGATAACTTAGGATGCTGTAAATATATTAAACAGAGCGGCAGGATCAACAGTGTGCGTGTCAAAAGCTGTAAATATAATAGCTATAGAGGCAGGACTGGTAAAGGGTGTTGCACCTCGGCATAGGATTATCCCTGCACTGAGCTATACTAGCTGACTATCAATATTACGATAGATGTTTTAAATGCGGCATGACTCATCAAGTTGTCAATACTGGATGTCCAAAGTATTCATGGGATTTGTTGTGAAAAATACAGCCAACGAATAATGTTAACACATGACTATTTTTTCTTTTTATAGTTACAGAGCCAAGAAGCATTTCGGAATGCAAGCTCCAATTTGATATTAGAACTGACAATATTAAGTCTTCCAAGGAAAAGTGAAAGGTTTTCATATTTTCTGAGAGAAGGGGAGTTGGTGGTGGCCTGGACAATCCCAGAGAAAATAGTACGTGGCAGCGTCAGCTGGGATCATTGTGGGCACCCGAAAAGTTGGAGGGCGCAGACTCACTTGGACGTAAACTATGAGATCTGTGGAAGATAAAAGGACAGGAAAGACAAGAGTGGCACAATTTCACAGAGGCCCTTTGCGTCACGCCGTGGTCGATGGTGATGGCGCACATTACAAAGAACGACGTCACAGTTGGTTTAACTTGGCTATACGAAATCCTAAAACAGCCACCTGTTATGAGTGTTGTTAGGATAATGCAAGATATGTAAGCTAATTGCAAAGCAGACACACACTCCTGCTGATATGACTGAACGTGGAAGTGTTTGTGTTTGTTGAAGAAAGTGACAATTATTGGTATCAGTTGCCTTGTGTTCATATGCGATTATTCATCAGAACATCAAGTCTGAACCAGGCTAGACTACTGCAAATAGGGTTATGCTCACAAATTGTACTATTCGTGAGATCTTTTAATCTCACTTTTCAAACATGACTTCATTCACTATAAGTCAGATTTACTGACTTGTGGTAGCATTTATCGAATAATGATATTCAAGTACCGTTATTATTCTCACACAGAAATTTTAAACAATCATTTTTTTCCTAACAGCAAGAAAAAGTTTTGAAAAGTAATAATAAAACTTATTTAAATAAATTCAAATAAAAAAACATGACATCATTACGGCAGTCATTACTGAATAATCCTATTGAAGTAACATTTCCGTAGCCAAATTCAAAAATGATGTCTAAGCCAGGCTTTCATGTCCCCTGTGTGTGTTTACACACGCTGAGCACGATGAGTGGGAAATTGATCAGGTTTGGATCAACGTTTTCCAACCGTCTGGAAAACACGAGTGGTCGAACCGATGGCCCCGGAGTACATCTTTGGATTAACAGTGTGAGCTAAACACTACTGGAGTTGCAAGTGTGACGTCGTCACCTTAACACTTCTAGCCCACAGGGTGGCGTCAACGCAATCAGTCTGGGACAAGAAGGGCCAAACCTGTTTGGTAGGACCGAGGACAAAACGCGAGCGCAATCATTCTCACCTTAATTACATTGGAGGCAAACCGGATGAAATGATTTACTACCCCCGACCCATACCGAGCCTACCCCTAGAAGTCACAGACCATCTTAAAACCTTGGTTCCGGCCCGAGTTATCAAAATGAAGTCAAGACTAATATTTCCCGAGTATGAACCTTTTAAGCCCGTTGGCAATTCCAGCACAGCTCTCACTGAAAGCCGAGCATAAAACCCAGTCATGTCTGGGATATCTTTTCCCGTTTGCAAAGGATAACGCACACCAGTTGAAGTACGTGTGATCAAGTGGAGGTTCCCTATAAGTGATCAGGGGAAACACAATTCCCTTTCTAAAGAAGCTTCAAGAGCGCAGGATATTTTAGGAAAGATTGTAGGTAGAATTTTATGACTTACGACACAAGGGAAAGCGTAAATGGTAAGTTCCAAGAATCCAGGTAAAAAAAAAAAAATTCACAGGGAAAAAGTTACATTAACCTTTCCTAGTGAGCCTGTTGGGGATTACCGTAAAAACATAAACAAAAGACTGCAAATATCATAAAGACAATGACCCCCTAGAAATATTATGAATTTTTCCTTGAGACTTTATTACCGGCCATCCATAAATTAATGTGACTTTTTTTCCTGTGACTTTATTTCCTAGCCAAAATTGACTTTAATTCCTGTGGCTTTTTTCCCTGTGACTTTATTTCCGGCCACTAGTTTGAAATATATCTCTGATTACCTCAGTAGGTCAACGAGTGCAGCGATAAGGCGGGTTTAGATGAATCAGGTATGGGTAGCAGTTACTCGAAGAAAAAAAAATACGATGAAAAAAAAAAGAAAAAAATTTACGTTGTAATCTGTAGAGAAAAGAGTTGAGAATTCAGAGCGGCTAAACAATATGAGACACTGTAGAAACTTGACGTTGGACGCAAGTAAGAAAGGTTGTGGGATAGTCGTTAGTATGAACATTGAAATAAAAGGGTTTACTTCCGCTGAGAACAACGACTAAATGTTACACATTCCGGGAGTTTTCCCCTCACACATAAGTTGTAAACATTATATTCCTAACCTAACGTAAATTAAAACATACTAAAATCTACGGTGAAATAGATCCTTGTTTCACCAACGATATTAAAAGAAATACACTATACTTTATTAGAAATAATTTTTCTGTACTGTTTAGCATGCACATTATTTATTTATTTTTACTTTACATTTTCATTCTAATAAATAAATATCCTATCCTAAATTCCTGTATCTTTAAATCAAAGTGAACCACCTTTTTCAGACATTTTTAGGCTCTTCCATAGAGCATTCTTAACCGCCACCCCACCCGCGCCCCCACACACAACAAAGTAGTTTGTAGGCTTACTCCTTGAGTAAGCGAAAAGACAAATGACCTCAGGAGCTCAGAACAGTGAGAGTAAACGAAGAGTTCCAATTCAGCAAAAATCAAAATGGATTACAATATTGGTTCGAAAAGTGTATGTAACAGAACTGCAGTGTTCCCTGAATATGCATTGGAAACAAACCTAAAGACTTGGGAGAGGTCAAAAGACCATCAAAGTACTAACTTTTTACATAGATATGTGTTCAAAAGAAAGGGTTTTAACACATAAAAAACCCAATATTTATTTGCACAGATGACTGAAAGTTACTATGGAATACAAAAAGCTAATTTGCTAAGAGGTTCCCATCCTCGATCCAGGAGTTAGATAAGAATATTGATGTTATTGGGCTATCTTCCTTTGAGTGAAACATCTTTGCTTAGGAAATAATTTTCCTTGATCAAAGCGTTCATACAAACAACAGGGCACACGGGTGCGTTCACATACAATATTAAATATATATATATAATATATATATATATAGATATATAATATAATATATATATATATATATATATATATCCCTATATAAATGATATATATACTATATATATATAATATATACACATTAATATATATATATATATACACATTCATATATAGATATATTATATATAATTATATACACATATATATAGATATATACAAATTATACATCAATATTATATGTAGATATTATTATAATATATATCTATATATATATAGTATATACCTATCTTTACTTGTACTATAATGTATATATATAATACACACACTATATATATACAAACATACACACACACACATATATATTAAATAGCATATATGCGTGTGTGTGGCAATGTTTCATAAACCACTAGGAAAATAAGTGGGAAATTACTATTGCATTTTCTGACAAAGGTTGACGTCATGGAAATTCCGAACTGCATTTCCCCGACGCCCAAACGGAACATCAAACTTGAAAATCCTGATCTTTACAGTCTAATCGTGACAGTATCGATTTACCTTATTTACTGAAAAGTCACCTCAACGCGACCTCGCATCTGATGAAAACCGCACTTTTGATGACAAAGAATGAATTTTCCTTCATTATCAGTGGTGGATCACTGTGCCGTGACCGGAGATGATGAGTTAAATAAGCCACAATTATGTGCGAATAAGATACTGTATTTTTTCAAATCGAAAATGGTAAAAATAGGGAAGCTTTCGACCGTTCACACAACTGACTAAAAATGTATGTTCTCCATAAAAGACAAATTGGATTTTTTTGCGAGTTCAGGAAACCATCGAACAACTACTGCCGTGAAAATAGGCGGTCATGTAATGGTTGTTTCTCTACATTAGTAAGCCAATCTTGGTTACTTCTTGAAAGGGTTCGAGTGCAATGAACTCTACGGGTTTCTGTCAACCAAGTTCGGCCGTACTCATACCTAAGTATTTGTTATCTTGGATGCAATCAAGAACTTAAATCAGAGTAATCATAAAATGATAAGTCCGCGGGTTTAGTCGATCAGACAAGCCTGCCCAACTTCAAAATAACCCTGAAGGATTATGCTACTTCCCCACCCAATGACAGTGACTAAGGAACGCAGCAATTGAACGGAATGAACTTCTCTACTGGACTTCAATGCTCTGGAACATAAAACGCTCCTTCGCCAAGACGCACCAGCAAACATTTGAAACCATTTTATGCTTTACTCGTCTAATCAGCAGAATATCCGATGGATGTATTTATACTTTTTACTTTTCAAGTCTGTCGAATGCCAGAAATGAATTATATACGTGAAAACCCAATGTGTTGAAGCAAATATGAGAACTGCTTTGGAGATGACGAGGATGCAAGGAGGACACTGAAAGCTTGAATTAGGAATCACAGGGAGCTGACTGGATGAGAGAGATAATCATCCCTTTCGTAAATGATAAAGGTAACGGGGTCATACGTGGTATTGTAACAATGCCGGGGATACTATTACAGGGTGTGTCCAGTCATGGCGACTCGGCAGGAGACTCCCCGTGTGCATCAATCCTTATGACAGAAGCGCTGTTTGTGCTCGAGTATTCACAAGAATATCCGGTTTGGTGTGATAGCAGGCGACTCACAAGGGACCGCCGTAAGTGCAACAGCCGCTATTCATACGAGATGATGAGAGATGTCGTGGGTAGAACAGATTAACTTCTAAGATTGCGGGATAAGAGAAGGGGTCGTGAACGACTCGCAATTGCAGATGATAGAGCTAAAAGTGTTGATTGGCGCCGTAGAAACTGGATAAACGAGATATGAAGAACCGGATGCTATAGTAGATTCACATCAACCGTGCATTTGATGTTTAGGCCCGTCCCTTACGACGCTCCTGATTGGCTGTTGATAAGCCAATCACAGGACTGGAAACTCTCAGTCTCTCTCTAGAGTTCACATGGGTAGGATCTATGTTCCACCTCTCCTGAGGGATACGTCTTTCAAAATGATCCCTCAGGATAGGCGGGGCATACATCCTGCCTATGTGAACTCTCCTCGAGAGAGGCTGAGAGTTTCCAGCCTTGGGACTGGCTTATCAACAGCCAATCAGGAGCGTCGTAAGGGACTGGCCTAGACATCAAATGCACGGTTGATGTGAATCTACTATAGTACTGAGGGAGGGCTTTTTGATGAGCAGATGCCACGGGTGATGGTAAAACGAGACAAGGTGCGTGCAATACCGGTATGTCTCAACAGAACAGGAAAGGTGAGAGGCAACCTGGTACTCACCATCATCGGGCTGTGCCTGAGGCGCCGAAGGATGACGGCGTCGCGCAAACAAGCCAGAGGAAGAGGACGAGGGCTTGTCATGGGGGGAAGCGCTCCCCTGCTGGTACTCCACGTCCATGGACGAGGGACCACTCCCCTCCACCACGCCCAAGCACTCCACGCCGCTCTCGGCGTCATCTTCCTCAGTTTCGCCCTCTCTCTGAGACTTCCCTTCGCCGGCGTTGCCGTCGGGCCCTTCTCCGCCGGATACCTCGTCGCTACCCGTTCCTCCGTCGATGCGCTCCATCAGGTCAGGCACTGTTCGAAGTAGAAAAAAATAGCATTCATTAACCTGTATATATACTTTCTGACAACTGTATTGAAAAAAACAAAATAAACAATAAATAAAATTTCACCATCTAATACAAGGACTTACTGCAAAGTACGAGAAGAAAAAAATAAGACCTAAAAATTGTACTGATGACTTGGGTAATGGGAGTGGAAATTATATGTTTCAGTCAAGCCATTTTATTTATTTATTATTACTTTTTTAAAGTCCGATAACATCAACAGATCCCTGACCTGGTAATGAATGTAAGTTCCGCTAAACTCACTTTGGAATAACCTTTAACATTCACCAAATGTTACAGAAGACTGTTAATGAAATGGTACAAAGAGCAGGCAGGTAAATAATTTATAATTGAATAAAATATGCACTGATGCCTACAGTTGTGAGTGTATCGGTACACCAACTAAATCCAGTAACTTCGAAACTGTGGAGCCACAAACACCAAATTTAGGAGGCCCACGTTTCGGAACTACCCCATCCACTGAAATGCTGATTCTCAACATAAATTTGACAATACGGTAACGCATTATAAATCAAAGGGGTTCGTATCAAGAAAGAGAAGAGAGGGGGTGGGGGGGGGGGGGATTCCGTCTTCCTGCAAGAGAGAGAAGAGGGGGGTGATTGTCTCTTGGCAAGAGAGAGAGAGAGGGGGGTGATTCTGTCTTCTTGCAAGGGGGGGAAAGCCCGAACGAGAGAGAGAGGGGGGGGGGGATTCGTCTTCCTGCAGAGAGAGAGAGAGGGGGGATGATTCTGTCTTCTTGCAAGAGAGAGAGAGAGGGGGGGGATTCCGTCTTCTGCAAGAGAGAGAGAGAGGGGGGTTGATTCTGTCTTCTTGCAAGAGAGAGAGAAAAAAGGGAGGGGGGGGGGGGGGGGGGGGCGAATTTCGTCTTCCTGCAAAGTGGACACGAGAGGCTAACCACCGATTTCTAATCGACCATGACTCTTCACCCTGTAGGAAGACCTCACAGTTCGAATGAAGGACCTTTATATCCAAAAGTATGACTGAGGTTTTAAGAAATCAAATGGTTTTACAGCCTTTACTGCCACACTAGGCGAATGAATGAAATAAAACATGAGTGTAGCAAATGTATAATTAATGGAATGGATTGGAATATAGAATTTAGGCCAAAGGCCAAGCGCTGGGACCTATGAGGTCATTCAGCGCTGAAAGTGGAAGTGAGAGAAAAGGTTTGGGAGGTATGACAGGACGAAAAACAGTTGATAGGAGAGTGTGGAAAGTCGGATGGAAGAAAGTGTATATGAACGGAGGTACAGTAAAAGGAATGAAAGGGCTTCCTGATAGAAACCGAAGGGACGCTGTAAAGAACCTTGGGCCCCATCCGACCACCTTGCTTGTGACGCCTACAGTGTGCCGTGAGGTGCGGTGAAGGCACTATCCCCCTACAAGGACTGCATAGTTAATCTACGTCCCACAAGTGTGTCAAAGCGTCTCAGTGGCGTGATCGCTATGGTCTTGGCCTGCCACTTCGGTGGACTCTAGTTCGATTCTTGGCCATTCCACTGAGGGGTTAGAGATGTGTATTTCTGGTGATAGAAACTCACTCTCGACGTGGTTTCGGAGGTCCCGTAAAGCAGTTGGTCCTGTTGCTGAATAACCACTGGTTCCATGCAACGTAAAAACACCACACAAACAAACAAGTGCGTTCTGAGTCATCACACAAAATTTGTAACGTGACATAGTACGTGCTATTGCAAGAAAGCCTGTCTTACAATACATAGGACTGATCTGTTATGTTTTTACAGTGCCTAATTCCATAGTCCCTGATAATACCTAGTTCTCCTAAGTTTGCTTTACTTTTTTCATTTTCATGAAAAAAACACATAAGGAAACTAACTTTACTGGGAAACGAATGGAGCATGGTGAACAAAATAACTTGGCCCTGAAGGGAGAAAACCCCCTGAAATATGGAACATATAAGAAATGTTTAAGAATATCAATACTTAACTTTTTTTAATCGGTGGAAATACATTTCGAAGTCATTGAAAGCCTGAAGATGATAGGCTGATGTTACACGTCCAAATAGCATCATTATATTTCATATTAATTTACTAACTAAAGTTTCTCCCTCAAATGCACGTCGTCTATTAACAATTCTACCAGGTAGAATGGAATGGAATATAAAATTTAGGCCAAAGACCGAGCGCTGGGGCCTATGAGGTCATTTAGCGCTGAAAGGGAAATCGAAAGCAAACACAAAATCACGTGTTTGTTTGTAAGGTGTTTTGACGTTGCATGGAACCAGTGGTTATTCAGCAACGGGGACCAACGGCTTCACGTGACTTCCGAACCACGTCGAGAGTGAACTTCTATCACCAGAAATACACATCACATGTGAAACAGATGTAAATTTCCAGACTCATATCAGGATCGAACCTAGGTCTTTTAATTGAAAGGCAAGGATCGAGTATTGAGGATTCATATCATATTCACTCTGAAGGGATAATTCGAATGAAACTCTGTCAATTGGGTCACTTCTGAGTTGGACAGTTGGATAAAACACAATGGTGTGCGAGGCAGTTATAATCATAGCCTGCCAGGTAAAGCCTTGGGTACAGTGGTACTTGGAGTCTAACTTCTTTTATGACTTCTGAGAGTTAGTTAGCAGCATGCTTGCCTTTCAATTGAAAGACCTGGGTTCGATCCTGATATGAGTCAGAAGTATAGACACACACACACACACATATATATATATATATATATATATATATATATATATATATATATATATATATATGTGTGTGTGTGTGTAGATAAAAAAAAAATTAGCCTCCAGTGAAGATAAGTAAAAGATACCGTATCATAAATATTGCTGATTAGGCCTAAAAGAAAAAAACCGATAAAGAATTCATGGAAAACATTATTCAAAATATGTCTATTATACACAAGGCTTGGGTGTTCATCAAATCACGCGATTTATTATTATTATTCGGAAGATGAGCCCTATTCATATGGAAGAAGCTCATCGCAGCCATTGACTTGAAGTTCAAGCTTCCAGAGAAGATGATGTTTATTTGAAAGAAGTAAGAGGAGGTGATAGCAATACAGGAGGAGAAGTTATAAAAGGGGCTATTACTTGAAATTGAAGCTTCCAAAAAATATGGTGTTCATTTGAAACAAGTTACCAGAAAGTAATAAGAAATGCAGGAAGAAGAGATCTGTTATTGAAAAAGAAGAATAAATCCAAAAGTTAGTAAATAAAGATATTAACATTGCGATGTTCATATCCAGATTAGTCACCAGTACCACTGAGATTGTGTTACATGTCAAGACGACTGGACTGGTGTTCTCTTCTACACGTTAATTTATTCAAAATCAGCAGCGCTGAATAATATTTCGTTGTTCCTTATGCTTGATTCTTCGCAGGGATTTCTCATTGCATTGAGCGTAAGTTTTTTTTTATATATGAAATGTTCAAGCAGTGTCTTTAGAAATTATATATATATACATAATTTTAACAGCCACAATGCACTCTCAGCGTCTAGATTTCTTGACACTTTTTGGATGCGCTTGTCCTGCTACGGACATCAGGATTTCTTCATGTGTACCTTGAGGCTTTGTAGGGTCAAGGATATCCCAAAGTGTGAAGAAATAGAGACGTTATGAGGGCATTGTGGTTACAAATACAAACGTATCCGGTAAACATGTGATCAGTATCTCTCTTTCTCTCTCTCGAAGCATACATTTCTGGGCACCAGGTACTGCCGTTACCTGTTGAAGCCTTTCCCTTTTCCATAAGAAGTGGTGTAATTTTTCAACAAGTAAAAAAACTAAAATGTTAGCCAACGAAACAGCAACCTTCCAATTTCTTGTCCAGACCCAAACCAACAAGAGGGAGCAGAAGGGGGGGAGGGCGAAAGGCAGCAAACCTTCAAGCAATGGCCGCCCAAGATCGACAAACATACCGGTAATAATTTCCTCAGGTTGGGTGTCAATAACGGCGGGCGTAGGACCAGTGAGCGAGGCCAAGAAGTGGGTGAACGGCTGGTCCTGGGAGGGGGCCAGCGACTGGAGGGTGGGGGTGACACTCGTGTGGGCCCGGCTGGTGGTGCCAACGCGCCTCCCTCCTTCCTCTCCCGCATACTTGACGTGGCGGAAGCGACGCCGGGTGAGGTTGTCCTGCGTGAGCAGAAATAGACTGAAGTATGAAAGGTAACCTACTTTTATATGGACACTCAAATATACGGAATGGTCTTACGGAATATGTGTAGTTTCGTAATGTTTGTTTATATTATATGAACATTCATTATGACCTACAGCTCATTTTGTAGAACAAAGCGTACAATATATAGTCATGAAACTAACAAAAACAGAAGCACATTGACACACACACATATATATATATATATATATATAAATGTGCACATAAATTCTTCTGTTAAAAACAGGATACGTCTCAAGATATAAAAGGACCTTTAAAGGTTTTAATGCTAAGGACTACCTTTATTTCGGTAGACCTACTTCCACCTTTATCAAGTAGTGAATACAGGAGTTACATTAATGTTTTAATGGGCCTTGTGTGTGTGTGTATATATATATATATATTTTATATATATATATATGTGTGTGTGTGTGTGTGCGTGTAGAATTCACACCGAAAAGTTTTGGGATACATTTTGTTAAAAGAAAAGCTTATCCTATCAACAGGTTGCATTCAATCACCTTTTAATATATTTTTTAAGCCACATATATTATTGAGAATTATATTTTCTGCCAACAATTTAAAAAAAATATATTTCCTAATTTCACGGTGACAAGGAGGATAATTTGAGCTTTATCGACGGTGTCGAGTGAACCATAAGCTCGTGATTTAAAAAGTAATAAAAACAAAAAATACTTTAGAGTAACCATGTTTTATTTCAGGGTTAGTAAAATGTCGGCCTATTACCTGTTCGGCTCTAATTTTATGCTTTTGAAGGAGTATGCAGGCAAGGGTGGAGGGCGCAACGCCAAAGCGATCGGCCACTGTGCTTTTCCTCTGACCCGCCTCAACTGCCTCGATCATGGCCAATTTCTCGCCTGTTGTGTAAGACTTCCTTCTGCCTCTGTCGCGTGTGTGTTGGCGTGGGGGGACCTGGAGGGTCGGGGTGACGCTTCGCACAGCCATGGCAGTTGCTACGGCGGGGGCGGCACCAGCACCAGCAGCGACAGAGGTTGCCTGGCCAACGACGGCAGCCACTGCTGCCGTTGCTGCCACGGGAGGAGAGACCCCAGTCGCCAGGCGCGGAGCCATACTCGCCGAGGTGGTATTGACGGTTGCGCAGGTTGTCTTTGTAGTGGCAGACGTCCCGGGCAAAATAACATAGCGACCAGGTGGCAAACCAGCCGGGAAGAGAGGGATGCCCGTGCTGCCGGCGGTCATACTCACAAGGAGAGGCATGTTCGTCCCCCTCACACCCCCGCTAAGTAAGCGCACCCCTCCTACCCCGCCAGTCAGTGTGGGCACCTTCGCTAGGGTAGCCATGGTTGTTTTTGGCTTCAAAATTTTCTCTTCCTTCGCATTTTTCTTGTTCTCTTCAGTTTTGCTAGTCTGGACTTCAGTTTTGGGCTCTGATTTTTTACCCGGAACGCGGGCGCTATCGGCTTTCACTTCTCTTGCCTGCTTCTCTTCATCTCGTTTCTCTTCGCCTTCTTCCTTCGCTACGCTGTATACTTTAGCTATTCTGAAAGTGGTCTGACCGGCGGGGTCTTCTACATCACTGTCCTTTTCAATACCTAATACTTCGGCTTCTTGGGTCGTCTCGTCCATGTCTTCCACCTCCACATTCATCTGTTCATCGTCCGGCGGCGAGGGATCGTCGTTATCAGTCTGATGCCGCAGCTGCTGAGCAGAGTCCGCAGCATTAACAGGTGCTGCAGCTATTTCCTCGTCGTCATCTTTCTGCTCTATAGTTTCACTCGAATATAGCGGTTCATTTTCTTCTTCTATCTTTATTTCGTCTGCCATGAGCTCGAATGCCGCCGCATCATTATCATCCATGTTATTTCTCTTGATTTTAACACTGGCACTGACCTTGACCTCACCGGTTACACTTTTGCCGCTACCTGACATAATACTAGAGTTGAAGTGCTCTAGAAACAAGTGGTAAGATAAGTTATCTCTCACTACGCTATCAATGTAGTAGTAATGCAAGCGTCCTCGTCGTTGCTAATCGATTGATGAGCACCTCGTGGTTGTTGTGAAAATACGTACACCGAAAAACATCGCGTCACAAATATGAAAAATAACAGTAATTCATTAATGGTTTTTTAGGAACTTATCAGCTTTCAACAAAGGAAGGTACAAGGAGACTGGCTTTACTGTTGTCCGTTGTGTTATTCGCAGGTCCCCGTGCGCGATTCCGATTTGAAAGCCGCTTGCTGATTGGAGGACAGATCGAAGACTAGCGAATGTTACTCAGCGCTCCATTTCGTTATAGGCGCGACGAGCATGCGCAGTTGATGGTCCGCCATTCCCCATCAAAGCCACAGAAACGCAGTGCGCAAGTCTTGCTTCCTCATAACTCTCCCATTACTACTATTCAACTCAGCGTTTCATTCGAATAGGTTCTAAGCTAATGACGCAAATAATAAATATCAGGTCAGAAAACAAACAGAAAAGGAACAGCATGTGATAGGATATTTGAAAAATCACTGCTTGCACGTGACTTATGCATCATGCCGTAGGATGAACGAAAAACCGGCAATCACTCGAATTCTAAAGTCTTTTATTAACGTCTATCTTTAACACATCATTTCCATTTCTTCATTCTAACTCACACTGGCACTACCACTCACTATCCCCTCCATATCATAGTAAGTTCATTCATAGTGCGTTTATGCTTAACGCTAGAAAGATTTGGGCCGCGAAGGGCGAATTAATATGGGAAAGAACGAAACAAACGAGAAGTTTTAGAAGAGTCAGCGCCAGTGTGGCGAGCGCGGGAGTTGTTCAGGTGATGGTAGTACTACCGTCAACGGAACGCATCCATGCACACTGTCATTTCATTTAGAAGCTGATGAAATTATCGGAGTAACTGCAGGTTGATATTATGCAGCCTTTTTATTGGTTAACGGCTATGGTAGGTCAACGGTCTCGATTGTTGAGAGAGGCGCAAATAAAAAAAAAATCTCTTACATAATGAGATTTAAATTCCTTGTTGTTAACCGAGTCAACTGCCATGCCAATTGAATTAAAGCCCTTATATAAAAACTCATCATTACAAGGAAATCATTTCCCGCTACTATTAAGTTTTTATATATATATAAATCCCCTCTCGAACATTGTAAACCATCACTTAATCCGTCATTTGAAAAACAAGGACTCGTGGTTCATTTTAAATCAATACCTAGCCCCTTCAGTCATAATGCGATAAAATGCAATTTTTTACGTCGCTCGGCATTTTTCACTGCAAGTGCTGCCGCGCAATACGTTCTACTACTCATCACACTTGTTGAAATTTTAATTCCTCTATAACACAGATATATATATATATATATATATATATATATATATATATATATATATATATATATATATATAAAGTTGTGATTATCAGCCAGATGCAAGTCTTTCGAGAGAATATGCTTATAAACAGGACTACAACCGGATTGAACTAACAGCGACTATACTTAAAAAAAAAAAAAAAAACTAAGAAAAAGGGCAAGAAGAACTTGCAGTTAAGTAGTTGCTCCAGTATCCAATCTGTCCGCTTTTTCTTTCTCGTCTCGACGTCTCTCTCTACCTCCCCAAGTTGCCCTATGCCTACCTGACGCAGCATTGCTTTGGTTGTGGTTGATCCTCGCTGCCTCTCTGCGTGCTCGTTCTTTTGCTGCAGTTTGTTACTTGGACGTTTGGCTCATTCTTTTTTTATCTTTGATTATGAAAATATAACGAAATTCTCTACATTATTTACATAGCACTTATCATAAATACAGAATAATAATAATAATAAAAAAACAATGTTAATTATACCTTTGTTACAAAATGATATTGCGTGTAATCTATATTTCATAAAAATTCTCAGTAATTCAAATTTCTCTGGTACCAACAGCAGACCAGACCAGGAGAGATAGGGATTTGATCTTGGAAATGTACAAGGTCCTGGGAATTCTTATCAATACAGGAAATCAGACCTCATCCCAAATCAGAACACCAGGTACTTGGGTATGAGGATAAATACTCGAAGTCGAAGGCCTTTCCGTCACAGGAGAGAATAGACAAGTTTCTGAAGGTTTCCTGGCCAGGGCAACAAAGTAAAGAAATTTGTTTACACATATAATTAAAATATTTAGATTTATTTTTTATTATGCAATGCGTCATGAGGTGCTAAAAGGACAGAGTAACTTACAACATAAAAAGATAACATGCCTGTACCACCATATAGCAATCATTTCAAGGATATTCCCCAATTCTAAGAGCTATGGAATTAATGCAGCATAAGATAAAAAAAAAAGTCCTGCATAAAGAACTCTCCCGACAATACCAAAGGATATGTACGTATGTCACTTATGTCTTGTATACTGGTCAACCAGGAAAATAATTGGAAGACAACAGCAATTCCATAAAAAAGAAATATGCAGATAAGAACAGCGCAATTTCCGTTAAACCTGTACAAACAATCATGCCATTCACTGCACAATGCTAAAAAGATCATTTACTCCAATTATGTACAAAAGAAAAATATTTTTTAATCAGCTTTATAAAAGAAACCTTTGTAAGAGGGAAAACAATTCTTATAACACAAGAGACGCGTAAAATGTATATATTTTAAGGAAGGTGCCTAGGATTACTGGAACGTTCTTCAGTGTATGAATGAGGCTGATCTCAGCATTTGTTCGCGCTTATTCTTGTTTTCTGCCTTTGGCTTATAAACAACTGCCTAACATCGTTTTATGGATGTGAATGACTGGCTCTACTTCAAACATTTACCTGGGCGTATTTCGTATTCAAGTAAATGTTTAAAATAATGCGAGGAAAAGTTAGAATATAACATTATAGGTAAACCAGATTTCGATATCACCCCCGTTCTTACCCTGAAAACGTTCCAATAATCCCATACACCGAATCAAGCGCCAGCGAACAATTTCTGTCTGCTAGCGACGAATTCTCTAAAATTACCCCCCGAGGAAATGGCCTCATGAATATCAAAGGCTTTATTCGATCGATCGCCGACTTTTTCGCCCACAAGCGCCGGTTGCCTCGGCTGCACTTGCAGTTCTTGCTTTAAATTAGGAGTCGGTAACATCTCAGACCTCGCATAGGCGTACACGCTGTCGTGAAAATACCTTAGCTTTGAGGTTTGGTCAGGAAAAGGGATTCCAGCCGTTTAGACGTTGATGTTGTTGGTTCTGCTCTTGTCAGGAATCACACACAGTACTTGTGTGTGTGGGGAGTTTTTTTTTTTCTCTCTCTCTTTCTTTCTTTTGTGGTGGAGTGGGTGGGTGTTGGGCGGTCACCATAATTGTTGCTATAGCTACTGAAAAAGTTACATTTATTGTATTTAATCGTGTGTTTTATGCATGGGCGCCCGCAGCATATTTTCGAAGAGGGGCAAATATATATATATATATATATATATATATATATATATATATATATATATATATATGCAGTGGAATTGCGAATGCCAATAATTTAAGTTGAAGCAAAATGCGAGTAAAGAAAAAAATACAATGTTACACTTACTTTTTTCAACTTTCCCATATGAGGTATACAAATATACAATATATAATGAAACCTTTAATTTACTTAAACTGAAAGAAAATAATGTAAAATGGAAGGAAAACAAAGTGATGTAGTTAAACGTAATATATATATATATATATATATATATATATATATATATATATATATATATATATATCTATATATACATATATACATATATATATATATATATATATATATATATATATATATATATATATATATATATATATATAATTTTGTTTCCATGATTTCGGGGGACGGGCAAGCGCCCATCTTGCCCCCTATGAGCAGGCATCTATGTTTTTATGGAAAGTGCAATTCTACCAAAAGTTTGTGCTGAATGTGATTCTCATAATCATTGCCGTGATTAATATTAATTTCATAACTGACAGGTCAATTGCCGTATAAAAACATTTTACTTAAATACAGTGCAGTAGCTGTCAAACTACCATGATCAAACAAATATGCCAGGCAATTTGCCTTATTTTGTCATCCTCTTCTCCAAAGGACACGCTCAGCAACCACAGAGAAGGATTACAATTTGCAACATTTCACTCATCACTGTAGAAAACGGACGCAATGACGTGTTAGACCGTTTTCTGTGTTTGCTACTCATCTTGGATAGATATTTTTGTTCGAGGGAGAGCATTCGTTAGCGAAAATCGGTATCCTGACAGAAATGCCATGATTTCGTATTCCTTTCCTGACAGCAGCATCACCGATATGTGCCAAATTGTCAAAACTTAATAACATGGAGGGATAAAAATAATAATCCTTCCAAAGTGGCAACGACATTCTGAATCAGAATAATTCTCCAAATTCAAGTAACTCGGCAGTCCCGCGAAACTCTACGTCTCATCAACCGAGTAACCACTGCTTTTCTGGGGAAGCTAAGTTAGCTACGTTGAGGTTGAGCCAGGAAGTTCCTACTGCGCATATTTCTTGCGCATTCTTGTGTGGCCTGATAGCCACACTTTCTGGTTTATTTCTAAAAGGTCAAATCAAAATTAGTTACTTCGTGCGGTTCCCTTTTTACACGATTAATTTGTTATTTTTGGCTGCTTCTCTGTAAGTGCCTATTATCCCGGTTGACGCTTAGCACGCATAGTAGTCTAGTTTCTTATGAAACGTTCATGCATGTACGTACGTATGTCATGCTGGCAGGTCCACGCTTGTGCTCGCTCGGGCGCGTGTCCAGGAAGATGGGACAGAGGAACAAAATTATGAATGGCTATTTTGACGCTTTCTAGGTCTCATCGCTTAATCGTTACGAGAAAACAGAGATGTATGCATTGTAAGTAAGCAAGACCTACAGAAAAGTGTTCCTATTCTGTTAACGTGAACCTGATATCAGTACAATTATAGTGTTACATGACTGAAGGAGAGACGACTGCACGTAAAAGAAAAAAAATGTAAGTTCCTGTATTAAAAATGAGAAAATATACTTCATCACAATTTTTTTCTTTTATTTCACTTCAGAAATGTTGGGAAGCCCTCTTTTGGATCTAGAAGGATCTTGATTGCAGTAAGTTGGCTTGTGTTTTTGTTGAATTTATTTATTTATTTTATTTTATTTATTTTATTTATTCATTCTTTAGATTATGACTCTCTTTAAAAAAAGTATCAACAATCAGCTTAAGCTACTTATATTGCTTTTTCATATCTACCTTCAAAAGTCGTGGAGACTACATCAAGGAACTCTGGGGGTGGGGGCTATGCTAAGAGGTGTCTGTGTGAAGAGTTCCAAAAGAATAATACATAAGAGTATGGTCAATTCCATATACATATATAATGATAGTATTATTTTTAAGAGGCTGTTAATTCCATATGCATGTATAATGATAGTATATATTATGTTTATTATTATTGTTTGTCCAAGTCTGATAAATTTCTTTGAAGCGGATTTAGGTAAGATAGTTTCGTAGTAATTACCACGATGACTTAGATGTGCGATAATGTTATTTAAATGTAAAAGATCCCAGGAAGAAGAACCAACAACGAAAACGAAGTCTCAATACGGAAATGAAACATGATTACTAACACATCAAACATTTGTTTTTGAAGTTAGATCAAGGAAAAGACAAATTTCTTCAATAGTGGTTGTCAGACAACACTTTGAGAAATGGAAAAATCTATTCTAGACCTAGTTTGTTCTTGACGTCAGCTGACTCAAGTACGTAGAGAAGACGGAAA
>NC_087202.1:99387072-99409572 GCF_015104395.2 Macrobrachium nipponense
AGAGAAGACGGAAAGCGGTTCAAGACAGATTGTGGGTACTTCCAAAGGCTTTGGAGTGTTGCAAAATTCAAAGAATTAGCGAAATAACTTCTAAAAAGTATCTTTGTTATTATATTGGAAACGTTCACGTAGTTGCACACTGGAACAGTTCAAAACGTTGAACTTTAAACCAACTGAAACGATGGCGCAAACAACGTTTTGATCAATATATCCATAATAGTAAAATGAAATGATAAAAAATCTAAAAATGTAAGCAAACGATTAAATATGATTGTATAAAAACTACGAATCGATATAAACTATAGCAATTTGCCTGCACAACCAAATTTGTATTTCCATACAAGTAACTATTGTAGCCTTAGACGAATGGCCATTTCAACCGTGATTATATAATAACTGTATATGTAAACTAAAAATGTGGCGGTCATCATCGGATACTGTTTTGTTCTGTCTTTTGTTTTATCCTTTAATGTATACCTATTCACGGTCTCCCTTTGCAGCAATGTAAAATGAATCATGATATTCTGGGTTTCTTTCATCTAACGCTGAAAATTTTACATTATTATTGAAAGTTTTACGACCGTATTTTCTCTTTCCCTTAAGGTATTTGTTCACCTTAGTTGTAAAAGATGTCTTTATCTCTTTATGAGTTGCAAAAACTGAAACTACTTATGTATCTTAAAAACTGATAAAACTGTGATTCTATGTAGTAATCGCTTTATGTAAATACAAACCGCCGTTGATAGCAATGATGATATTGTAATTTGCACACACGCACGCACACACACGTAGTCTTCACAACTAAGAAAGCATCACCTGATTTCTTGAGAGAATTAAGAGAAACGAACCTAATAGAGAATTCTAAAGCTCAACGACTCGGAATAATGATATCGTTCCTTCTTTCCATGACATTTTAAGTGTAAAATTGCAACGCCCTTCTACATAAGAAAAAAAAAAGTTCCCCACTGCGAAAAGCAGCGTTTTCTATGAACATTCATTAGTGCATGGGCCCGAGGCAACTAACACGCATAACTAGAGACAAAGATTTTGTTGATGGCTGATTAAAAAGTAGTTTGAGACTCGCCTTCTAAACTAACACGATCACACTACTATGATCGTTCATCGTGAAAGATAATTTGCACGTGTTAGCTAGTCAAGTTCAAACTGCACGGTTTTCATAACTGTAATTTAAACATATGCATCATAAGGCTTCTGAACAGCTTCGAGCTAATCGTCCTTATTTATTCCCACGTAGTCTTAAACAAACACACCTGTATTCGTATGAGCAACGAGTATTAGTATGGGTATGCTTGTGATTAATGAATATATATATATATATATATATATATATATATATATATATATATATATATATATATATATTGTATGTATCTAATAAAAGGAGCCGATAAAAACACAAAATATAGAGAAAAAAAATACTATATTTCAGAGACTGCTGTCTCCCTCTTCAGGTAGATGAATGAGAAAAGTTTAAGAGAAGGTGTATTTATACAAGAGATCAATCCACAGGTAAGTCAATTTAGGTCACTCCCACTGATAATCTTTCTTTAATCTTCTTAAGCATTGGTTGAATGAAAATCTTGTCGATCACATCTGAATCCCATGCTCCTTTTGAGATGTTCATACCTACCTCTCTTTATTAAGGCCGATTCCATCATTTGACTCTTGTACCAGCAGTTGCTGCTATAAATTATACGTTGGACAAATTCCAGTTTATTCTATGGTTTGTTTTCATTTATATGGTTTCGAATGCTGAGTTTCTGTTGTCCATACCTTACTGACCTTTGTTTGTGTTGTTATTAATCTCTGGGGAAGTGATTTTCCTGTAAATCCGATGTAAGATTGGTCACAGTCCTGGCACGGATTTTGTAAACGCCTGTGTCCTTGGTGATGTCTTTTGTTGGACGTTAATTAGGGATTGCTAAGGTTTTTGGTAAGTAAAATGCAAAAGGGTTAAATTTTCCGAGGGTCTGAGACACCGTCTTAATCCTGTCCAGGTGTGGAATTTTTATTTTATTGTTGGGTGGTTCTCTGGTCTTGTCCTTGAGGGGGTTGGTGTAGAAAATTATATGTTTGCTTTGTGAATTGCTTTGTCAATTATATGGTCAGGATACTTTAAAGACGAAAGCTGCTTGCGAATTAGTTCAAATTTTTTTTTCCAGGAAATCTGGGGAACAAATTCATAAGGCTCTTAAAACAGGTTGCTGGCTACACCTATTTTGATAGCAATGTCGTGATAACTAAGTACTTTAGCATTTGAAGTCTGGGCTGTTCTAAACTGAATACATAATGCTGCTTAATACGTACACAAATTTTTACTTGGACTGACCAACATAAAAGATGGGCAAATCCTTACAAGGAATTTTGTAAATGATGCTGTTATTTGTTACGGGACTATTCTTAATAGCATATCTTTACTGGTATTGTTATAAGAGAACACTACATTAACATTAAACAATTTGAATATTGATTTTATGCTTTCAAATCCACGAAAGTAAGGCAATGGCTAAGTACATTTTAGGGGTTTCTTTTTCATTACTAGCAATACTATAATACTTTTTGTGAGCTCTTTGATAACACAAATCAATTATATGAGGTGGGTAGCAGAGATCATTATCTCTCTCTCTCTCTCACTCCTGCTCAATATATTTATATCCTTTTTTTCGTCTTTTCACTCATTTTTTTGGGAATATTTTTGTAAATTTCAAAGTAGTAAGTTGCATATGCCTCCTTGTTTTTTCAAAATGTATTGTTTTTCTTGATGAATCATCTGTTTGCCACGTGTGTGCTCCTCCAAGGTGTGGCTGCCTAAAATCGCTATTCTTGCCCTCAGGCGTTTCCTCGTTTCTGTAGAGTGAAATCGACCTTATCGCTAATCTTGTAATGTAAGTTTGGATATTAAGCCTACTTTTACTATGTTTTTTCCTTTGTATGATCAGTTGTGCCTAGTAAAGGGTCGAGCTAGACCGAAAGTTTTCTTGACTCTCGCTTTCAATATTTTCCTTCTTGGCAAAACCTTTATTTATACATAGCATCACGTTTTATATACTTCGTGATCAAGTTCATATTATATATATATATATATATATATATATATATATATATAGTATATATATATATATATATTAAACAGGCGGAGGTTTCTCTAACCCAACTATACAATGAAGGTAGGGGAAGCACACCAACTAGGTCAAGGAACTCATATTTATTAAGTTGCAAACGTTTCGAAGCCAACCAGCAGGCCTCATTTTCAAGCTAAAAAGTAACAATATCTAATTAGTACAATAAAATTAAGCTAAAATATTAAAATACACATGTACGTACAATAAAACAATCACAGTTAAAAACACAAATAAGGACCAACCGTTGAGTGTGAAGACAGAGAGGGACTAACAAAAAAACGTAAGCAGTTCACGAGAGGTAAAGAGGTGTAGACGTGGCATGGGTGTTCAGTGAGGGGACCAGTTTTTTAATAAACAAAGATTCATTAATTGTTTTAAAACCTTGTGATTGGAAGCTCTGCCCAAAACCTGAAAGTCCTGTCTGGATCGAATACCTACATTATCGGTATGATCCCTTATGTTGGAAAATTCGGGATTCGAAAGCTTAGTGCCAGTTCTATAGCTGATAGCTCTATGACTGTCGATTCGGACCTTAAGTAACCTATGTGTCGATCCAATATAGGTCCCTCGATTACATCGAGGACAAGTAAACTTGTAATGACACATGAGGTCATCAATGGATCCAAACGGTCCTTGAAGTTGAAAAGGCTACCGATATTCAGTGGGTTTGTAGGTATAATTTTGATTTTCATGGCAGGAGATGACCAGACATTAAGCGTGGAGTTCCTTATATAAAGTGGTATTGTGAATAAAAGGAAGGCTAGCATAGAAACGTAATTTAGGAACGTAAGGAGTAGGATGACGTGGAACAAAATATTATTGAAAATTTGGAGACATGCTTAAAGAACAACTGGGTGGGAAAGCAGTTGCTGTTAAAATATTTTTGCAAGAACGTGACTTCATTGTGGAAAGATTGCCAACTAGAAGACAAAGCAAAGGCTCGGTGAAGCATGGTTAATAAGGCATTTATCTTAAAATAAAACAAGAGAACAAAAACTATAAAAATTTGTACCAAGACCAGTGAATGTCTTTTTTCTAAAAACGGAAGTTGAGAAGCCATGAGAGGAGCGTGTAATTAAAATATCTAAAAAAAGGCAACTGATTGTTGGTTTCGTGTTCAATGGTGAATTTGATGTTAGGGTGAAATGAGTTGATGAAAGTTAAAACCTCTCGGCGTCAAACCGACTTCTAAAGAGTGCAAACGTGTCGTCAACTGTACCGTTTATAAAAAGTGGATGGTAACTAAGGGACAAGAATCAGCATTTGCTCTTCCAGCGAGCACATGAAGATACCGGCAAAGATGGGTCCAAGAGAGCCCATAGCCATACCATCAATTGCGAGTAAGAACAACCATTAAAAACAAAAACGGTGTCCCGCACCGCCAGATCTAAAGTTTCCTAAATCATCTTACAGAACCCATTGAAAAAAAGAGACTCATCCGTAGGAAAAAGCTTACTTAAAATTATATTAATGGTCTGTTGTACAGGTACATTTGTAAATAATGACTCTACGTCATAGCTTACCATAATAAGGTCGGAGTCCTGAGCAAGAATGGAATTTTGAACTTTCGAATCCCGAATTTTCCTTTTCACTAAGGGATCATACCGATAAATGTAGGTATTCGATCCAGTACAAGGACTTTCAGGTTTTGGGCAGAGCTTCCAATCACAAGGTTTTAACAATTATGAATCTTTGTTTATTAAAAAACTGGTCCCCTCACTGAACACCCATGCCACGTCCCTACACCTCTTTACCTCTCGTGAACTGCTTACGTTTTTTGTTAGTCCCTCCTCTGTCTTCACACTCAACGGTTGGTCCTTATTTGTGTTTTTAACTGTGATTGTTTTTATTGTACTTTACATTGTGTATTTTAATATTTTAGCTTAATTTTATTGTACTAATTAGATATTGTTACTTTTTAGCTTGAAAATGAGGCCTGCTGGTTGGCTTCGAAACGTGCAACTTAATAAATATGAGTTCCTTGACCTGTGGTGTGCTTCCCTACCTTCATTGTATATATATATATATATATATATATATATATATATATATATATATATAGTATATACATACATATTTCATTAAGAAAAACAATACCCATACTCTTATTCGCTGCTCATATAATACAGGTTGTGTTTGTTTATGTGTATATAGTATATAGTATATATATATATATATATATATATATATCTATATATATATATATATATATAGACTGGCCTTTAGCCATGCAGTATTTACATACGTGAAAGGAAATCTATAAAAGACATGTGATCTTTAAAAAAAAAAATTTCGAAAATCTTATTTAGGCAGAACTGCACGCATAAATTTTGTCTCCGATGAAACATAACGTTATGACTACTGTAGGAAGAAAATGTAGATATTGTTGGTTGTACTAAAAACAATAAACAAGCGAGATAAACCCAAGCGTTTTTGCATTTAATTCGTAACCATGGGGCAAGAATGTTTTGCTGGCTTGGATTCATGCTCAGCTTATTAAACATTTCACTGGTATGGTTGTCTAGTTTGTTCTAGAGTTTGTAATAAGACCTAAAGTAATCATATACTGCAAAAAACGACTTTACACTGCTGTGTGAAATAAAGAAAGAAAAAAAAAACGCGTGTGCAGACGACATATTGGTTGTCTAGTATCGTCATCTGTTGATTTTATGAAGTACTTTGTCAACGTTCGTAGGCGGGAACTCTTCCATCCCAATAAGTAAATTTGTAGTAGGTTTTTCTGTACTTTCTTTATATGAATAATTAGAGTCATCATATGTAATTATGTTGTATGATGGCAAGATGTACTTTTGCCATTTACAAATATATATTTTTTGTAGGATTAACGGCATTGTCGACTTGGAAGTTTCGTTACCGAGTATGAAAGTTTGTTTAAATCTGTTAGTGGTTGTGTAGCCTACTAAGCTGCAGGTTTCTTGGCTTTATGATGTATATTCCTTCCGGCGAAGTTGTGGTGCGTATTGTGTCTTATGACTACATTATACATTTTTTGTCATACAATATTCACAATGAAGTCGCATAAAAAACTCAGCAAACAAAGGTATTTCGTTTACGAGTGCAGTTAATTATTTACATTCATCAGCTGACTGCTTACTTTTTGACTTGTAACTGTCCAACATTACCCGTAGGGGCTAGTGCTTTTAGTGCACTCCATGCTGTGCAATGTAGGCATTACTGTAGGTTCTTTGCAGCTTCCCTACGGCCCCTAGCAGCAAACCCTATTTCATTCCTTTTTCCTACTGCCATTCATATTCTTTCTTCAATCTTACTGTCCACCCTCTCCTAACAATTGATTACACCTATACTCTGTTTTTTTTTCCATCTGTTCATCCGCCTGTGGTGGTCGCGCATGTAACATTGCGTCCCGGGCTTTAAATAGTTACGTTATGTGTAAGTTTTAGGTAAATAAAAGGATAGCTTGGTGTACATTTGCAACTGAAAAGTGTTTTTTTAAATAATTTGCTGTATGCAAATTAACACCGTTAATATTCGAAATAGGATATTATTTTCCCAACGGCCCGGGACCGCAGTGTTACCATGCGCAAACACCACAGGCGGATGGACAGATGGAAAAAAACGGAGTATAGTGCAACTGCGAGGTTTTCCTCCTGTTACACCTTTCATACGTTTTCACTTATAAATTTCCGTTTTCAGCGCCGAATGGCCTTAGTTGCCCCAGTGCTTGGCATGCATGCCGTAAGTCTATAAATCAATCAATCCACGCATCATTTCTTGAAATCAGGCATTAACTTTCTTTTGAGGGTTTATGATGGCCCAACGCCTCCCCAAGTTTCACTCGGAGAAATCGCGCAAATATTGTTCATTTCTTATTTGGAATGTGACTACTATTTTTATCATCTTGACCTAGTGGAAAGTCAGTTTTATGGTAATGGTAACAATCATGATGACATTTTAAGTTCTGATAGTAGTTCCGAAAGTTTGGTAATAGATTATAGATGTATTGACTCTCCATAATGTAATTGAAAAGTTGACTCCACATGACTGCTGTGTCAAGTGCTTGCTTAATTAATGGAATCCATGTTGCAGAATATATCTAGTCTATACTCTTGCGTATATTAGCAAGCAGCCTGTACCTAAAATTATTTTGTATCAAGGTATCACCAGTGTGATCTAACCTCCTTGGATAATAAAGCTTCTGATACAGTTGAAATTGCAGTTAGGTTTAATTCACATACTTGCCACTGAAAGTTATTTTTGAGTGAAAAACAGCTATATATTCAGCACTGAAGCAACATTACTAGATGGAAAAAGAAAAACGTTCGTAACATTCAAAATCTGATAGTAACGTAGAATGAAATAATTATCAGGAAAAAAGAAAGAAATTTACTGCCGATTAGAATGGTCTCCAGAGAAGAAATCTCAAAGTGTCGAGTTTTACATCCTCTTGAAACAAAGACAAACAGTGTATAGTGTCCTGTCCTTTCAAAGAACTACCAAAAAAAGAGGCAAAGGGAAATGGAGAAGGAAGCAAACTAGTAAATTTGACCAATGTGTCATGAATCCACCTCTAGGTACTAATCCTTTTCTTGAAGTGTATCACACATGAAACGTATACAAGAATTGCTGCCAATATTGAAAATAAATATAAAATATGTTGTTGGTGTACGGAAAGGATAGTTAGTGTCACTAATAGGGGTATAAAAAACAAAGTAATTTTATATATTGTCCAGTTTTCCCCATTTTTGTGCCCTGTTCAAATAGAAGCCACCTCTGTATTACTACATAACTTATGGTATACAAAACACCCATAGAATGGTACAAAAAGTCCTGCCTTTGAGGAAAATCGATTTATCCTGATTGTATGATAAAAAAGAGATTTAGTACCACTGACAAAGACCCACCCAGCTCCAACATATTTTAAGTTTATTGTATTTTTTCCCTGTTTTAAATTTTCTCGTAACATAATGTCTACTTGGAAGCTAAATTAATTTTCAGTACTGCAAGTATAGTGCTTAGGATGTCTATAAAAAAAATTTTATTACACGGAAAATATTTTCACTTTTCCATATGAAATATGTAATTTGCTGAGAATGAGAACCAAAATAAATTCCACAACAAAAGGTTTAATAACAGCATACCTCACCTGCAATTCATTCCATCTAAGTTTACTTTATCTATTATTATTTTATGACAGTTTTCATCGTTAATTATGGTTTTCAGAGAGGATTTTACATCGAGTGTAGAAAATTAATGAAGTGTAAAGTTAAGATATCTTAGTTTTACCAGACCACTGAGCTGATTAACAGCTCTCCTAGGGCTGGCCCGAAGGATTAGATATTTTTACGTGGCTAGGAACCAATTGGTCTCCTAGCAACGGGACCTACAGCTTGTTGTGGGATCCGAACCACACTATATCGAGAAATGAACTTCTATCACCAGAAATAAATTTCTCTGAATCCGCGTGGCCGAGCCGTTTGAATCGAACCTGAGACCACCGGATTGGCAGCCCAGCTCGAAAACCACAACCCCTCGGCCAGTCGAGGGAAGAGGGTTATTGCAGTATTACGTTTAGTTTTTTTTTTTAATTTTCAAAATCGTATATCATTGATTAAGTACATGTATATAATTTTTTTTCTGCCTAACTTTCAGTTATTTTTTTTCCTTCTGTTTTTAACTTATTCAGTGAACATGAAAGCGTTTTGTCCTTAGCCTCCCTGTTCTTTCCACTCACTTTGCTTATTTCTTATTGTTTTTGTTTCTTAAACTACTTCTTTAAAATTTGAAATTTAATTGCATTTATATGCTTTTTATTTATCTCAGTAAATTTTGTAACTTGTAGTGAAAATATCCCCACCAAGGAAATCTGTTAATAAGTCCCTGAATTGTTTTTTTTTCAGACTACGGAACTTGGTATGTCTTCCCTGTTCCCAAATAAGCAATGAGAGTGCTGTATCAGTTAACAGCTTAAGGATTTCATAATTTGAAAGGAACAAACAGAAACAGTCGCTAGTTTTAACCCACACTCTTACTGTAGATTCTTGGAGATTCAATACAATATGTACTGTACTCTACCTCGCATAAGATTAATCAGTTGAACTTTCAATAGATTTATCGTTGAGAGGGCAACATTTATAAATTAGATTTATCTTTGAATGAAAAACAGATTTACTTAAATTTAAACGGACGAGAACGGCACATTTGCTCTCCAAAAAATCAACTGTATTTCTGTAAGCAGCACTGTTTATTTGTTATAGGGAATTTCATGATCACTGTAATTTTCCATTATTTCATATAATTACTGTTCTACTTGAGGGCTTCACACGACTCCTGGAATGCCTAGAGATTCTTTGAAGTCCCTGTATTGTTAGTTGTGTTTTTTACAGTAGTTTACTAATACCGACAAGTGAACCATTTATTGTTAGTGAGCTAGAGTGTAAGCTGCATATGGACGTTGTGGGGTTGACAATATTATGAGGCAATCCAGTGCTAGCCTGCATCCTGCCAATATGTCTCCACGTGCACAGAAGGAAAAATAACTCGAGAGCAGTTCAAAAGGTACAAGATAGTATCAAATCTACAGCTGGTGGGATTTGATGTCCAGTAGGACGACAGTTGGAACAGACTAAAAAAGCTTAAGATCCCCAACCAACTCCCACTGTACTTAGTGACAACTGAAGGATATGTCTGATGTCTTGAAACAATTCACATATTTCAATTGGTATGATGTAAAGACTGTGTGTGAGAGAGATCCAGGAAAAGAATGGAAATAAAGCAACACCTGCCTGCGAGCTTTTCAAATCCTTGTACTAAGTTGCTATAAGAATAGAAAGCAGCCCATGACTAAATGGATGATTGTTTAGTAGTTACAGTCGTCAACGAGGACTTTGACTTCGACAGGTCTAATGGCCCACTGAAACTTTAAAGGGACCTTGGTATATCAGGATCACTGTGTCCAAATTTTGTGTACTCCAGCCTCTGTCAAGTAAATGAGCACTGAAGTTACAGCGCAGCCCTAAAGTGACAATGTTTTTGAGTTCACATCACAGTTGATCACTGAACAGGAAAGGTCTTTGGCCAGATCTCACCATTGTTCATGATAAACTATGTCATCCTCAGAGTCAAGGGTTTGTGGAATATGCTAATGGTGACGTTAAAGGACATGCTAATAGCTGGTTAGCTTAGAGTAATGCCCAAGAATGGACCATAGACATGAAATTGTGCAGTTTTAGAAGACTTGGCTCATTTGGCTTAAAGTTTTCCTAATAATCTACTTGCTTGGCTTCTTCATCCTTGCCATATGGGTTGCCTCCAGACTAAGAGAGTGAAAATTATCTGGCTGACTCTGAGGACATTCATTAGAGAATTCCATGGACGCATGTAGCCAGGGTGAAAATAACAGATTCTTGGATTTCTGTAGCAGTTCCATTACAGATTCGCCAAGTTCAGTTAAAGAAAGTATGTTTGTCGAATTGCAGATGAAGCATCGTAGAGAGCACCATACTTTGGATAAGTTATACGGACAGAGATTATGACCAAACAGAGTTCTCTTGATCTAGAAGCTGGTGAACTAAGTGACAATGTTGTCTTGCTTATTCCAGCTGTGAATCATGGTAGGGGAGTATTATTCTTAGTATATGGTGCTGCAGGAGACCTGGACACAGATTTATATAGGATTGATATCAAGGCTGGTATTTTATGTGGTTATTCCTCAAGAAATCAATTTGATTTGTCCCCTTAGGAACCTCTGACAGAGGAAGATGTTAGCATGAAACAAACTGCGTCAGCTGTCATCGCCCAGTCAGCTTCAGGAGAACAAGGTTTCAAAAAATGCAATGCAGACCCTAACAGTACCAGAGAAACTGGTGTAAATGTTTCAGTGTCCAGCTGCAGTGCAATTCACATTGCCAGGGTAGTTGTACTTGTGCAAACAAATTGTGCAAATGAATAACTTGGGTGACTATGCTTTCGTGCTGTGATTGTACTGTTTTAATTAAGTTTTATAATTGTTAATTTTGACGGTGTTATTAAGTTTATGTTTTATTCAGTTTCAGTTTGAACATAGATTTCTCAGTATGTTTTTATATGGATTTTGTTTTTTTTTTCCCCCCTCCCCCCCCCCCCCCCACCCCCCACCCCCACTCCCCCGTTCAATTCGTCGACGGCAATTCGTCGTTGCTCAATTGATCGTTGCTCAATTTGTCCCCAAGTCAATTCGTCGTTGGGCAAATCGTAGAGTTCAATTATTATTTTCGCATTCTCGACACTCCTTTTTTTTTGTCTTACATATTGGACCCTTTTTGCTTCCTCAAAAAAGAAATTGTCTTATGACAATTTTAGTCAAAAGTACTTTTTAAAACTTTGCTTCCTTAAAAAAAAAGAATTGTCTAACGACAATTTTAGTTCAAAAGTACTTTTTAAAACTTTTCTCCTTAAAAAAGGAATTGTCTAACGACAATTTTAGTTTGAAAGTAATTTTTTAGAAACTTGCTTCTAATATTGTATCTTTTTTTTTTTTTTTTTTTTTTTTTTTTTTAGGAAGGGTAATTGTTTACAATATAAATCAAAAAAAAGAAAAAAAAAATGTAGTGTTTATTTTCAGTCAAAATTTATAGTACAAGATAATATATAATGAAAATAGTAGACAAGTTACAATAAAATTCTTAAAAATATTGGTTAAGCATTTAATTTCTAAAATTTAAGATTGTGTGCGATTGTTTTTGTTTTCAAAAAGGTACCAGGTAATTGTTTGGTTGGATCATATCTCTCCATGACATTTTTTTATACGCAAATTCATGTCTCTATATTTTTTCTTTTGCATTGGCTCATCTCCTTGGATAAATTTCTGCAGTTTGGAACTAGCAAACTTTCCTCACATTTCAAAACATCTATGAACTTCCAAATATTTGGATGACTCATATTCATTGTGTCTTTTAGTGCGCTGTGGTAGGCTTCTAAATTATTTGTAGTTCTAGCAATCCCAGACATGCATCTATCCCAAACATTCCAAATAGTTAATGGATATGGTGGTTCAAGACGTCGCCTCCTTTCTCCTCTTCCTCTAAGGGTCCTTTGTAATTATTCTCAAAATAGGAAACTACCGACTGTGGCATATCATCATCATCTACAAGTTCCTCGTAGCCATCGACAACATCATCTACCGGTAAAAAGAGGCAAGGGCAACAAAACAGCGCATTTTAAGGCTAAAACTGTCATCTTGGTGATATCTGCTTTTCATTCCTTCTTGAACCATATGCTTGTTACACATTTTGCCCTAAATGAAACAAGCAGCACGCTAAATTTTTTGAGGCAGGAAACGATTCAAGAAATCCATTATGCGCTGCTTTTTCAAATCCATAAGTATGCAATGTGGGCCTTCGTCCTGCAGCAATTCACTTATTTTGGCAAAAAGTCTATTATATGTGTTCTGGCTTTTGTATGATAGCAATGCAAACAATCGTGAGACATTGAAATTATCGATCTGTACGTGCACTATATATATTGAAAAATACTACTAGAACATCATTAAATGTTCCGTCTGCCGCCCAAGTCTTGTACACTTTTAAATGTCTCAGCGCTTCATCACTTGCAAGTATCAATATTCTGCTTGAATCTTCGATTCCACTATCATACTTTAAAAAAAATTTCATTATGTCTAAGCAAGAGTATTCACTGGAATGGAGAACCCAACATTTGTTTGTGGGGTTGCGGGATAATTAAAATCTGCTTGCCTCCAACGTCTGATATTCTTACCGAGTTGTTCCAACCGAGGAATTTGTGATAAAACACATTCGTTTAACTTTTCAACTTCACCAGCAAATTTTGAGCGAGAGGGTGCAATCACGAGATGAAATTGACTTTGCTTTAATATTTGAGACCACCGTCTTCGCATTTACCTCTTGCGGCTGTTGAAGCGTGATGTGGATACCAACCTTCTTATCTGTATATAGGTTTTCATCAGTATGAAGTCTCGCCTTGCATGCACGATTTTCACACTCCCAGTAGATCTTCAGTCTATCTGCACTCTCCTTATTCTTAGTATATATATAATTCTCTTCATCAACAACTTTGTTTTTTCCTTTCTCTGAAATTAAAATCTTGCAGGTAGCCATGTTGTTGGATTGGGGTGTATTCTTTTAAAGAAGTAAACTCTATTCTAAGTAAACCCTTTTGTTTCCAACTGTCCAAAAACAGGAAAAATAATAAATAAAACAGTTAAACAACCCAGTGTCTTTTAACTTGGGGACAAATTTGCCCAACGACGAAATTGTACCTTTGGGGGATGAATTGAAGGCAACGCAATGAAATTTGAGCGGGACGAATTGGAGGCAACGACAAATTCACCAGGGACGAATGCCCTAGCACCGTTTATATGATGAGAGCAAGCTTTTCCTGTGAAAACCATAAATTAGTACTTACATGAATTCCCTGAGGTTAAAGAATAGATTTAATGAAATCTAGGATTTCACGGATTACGTGAAGCCCCCCAGTGAAGCAGAAATTACATGAATTTCCGGTTAATGCAAGTTGCTTTCATGAAATCACTGCGTACACTTCTTTTAACACACACACACACACACACATATACATTATATATATATAATATATATATATATATATATATATATGTATATATAATGTATATATATATATAATGTATATATATATATATATATATATATATATAATATATATATTATATATTATATATATCCCTAAAACAAATGGGGACTATGGTGCGAGACAGATGGGTATTTAAGAGTATATTTTGGGGGTGGGGCGGGGCGGGGGGTCCGGGGGACCGTGTGGGACGGGTATACCTTCTGGTAACTGAGGTGGTCTTTATTATCCTCCATAAGTAACTTTTCTGCAGAATGATTGTCCTCGGGACGTAGGTACAACCACTGCTGATACTCTAGTGATCATTTTCTTTCTTGATGATGATAAAGCAGCTCTGAGTGACAAGGAGGCTCACTGTTTGAATATACAGTATTTTATTTGTTCACTCACTGGTGTATTTTGTTGTAGGTTGGAGGAATTTTGGGGGCGAACTCGATGCATGGGCCTTGATACACGAACTGTACCGGATTCTTGAACCGGAATACTATGCGCCGAATGGCCTCCTTGGCCCAGTGCCTGGGCTTTTGCCCCAAAATATCCTGCATCCATCATTCTTGAACCGGTATGACAATGAATGATTAGTGGGGCGCCTCTGGCCCTGAATTTTTTTGTTTTCCGTCTGTCAAAAATAACAGGGAAAGTGAACCTCCAGGTGTTCAGAAAAGTAAGGAATGTCTGACGCCTTCTCAAAGGACAATGGCCTCCAGTGAACAAAGGGCTAAAAAAATTACAGGTGCAAGAATTACTTCTTAAGGAAAATTAGCTTAGGAAATTTAAGCTGATAGTTTTGGTGTCTTGTGGTCACGAGTACTTGTCGAAGTAGGCAAACTGGCAAAAATATGTAGGTGTGAAGTTGAAACAATGGGATAAGTTGTGATATCCCCTTAGGAAGTTAGTACCGTCAGTGCACCTCATGTGGTGCACTGTAGGCATTACCTTCAAAGGTTCGTTGCAGCGTGCCTTCGGCCCCTAGCTGCAACCCTTTCGTTCGCTTTAACTGTACCCCGTTCATATTCTCTCTCTTCCATCTTAATTTTCACCCTCCTAACAATTGATTCATAGCGCAACTGCATGGATTGTTTTCTCCTGTTACATCTTTCAAACCTCATAGGTCCCAGAGCTTGGCTTTTGGCCTTAATTCTATATTCAATTCAATTTAGTTCAAGTGTGATATGAATAAAGATGGGGATAGGAATATGCGAACGAGAAATGAAGATAAATTTGGAAAAATCAGTGATTATTTCATATTGTTTTCGTTTCTAAAACTTCCAATTGATTGTACTTGCTTCTTAAATTTCCGTTTTCTTTATTTAATAATTGTATTTTTTGTTTTCCCGCACAGAGTGGAACCGCGAGACAGGAAGAAGTCAGCGGCCAGCGGGTTGATTGTGGGTGGGTAAGTATACTATAGCATACGGTTGCATTACTCATTCTATTGCTACGCCCATATGGGCGCTGATGTCAAGTTTAGAGGGCATTTGGGTGGAGTCGGAGCTGAGCGTGGCTAATGGAGGAGCGCCTGAGTATCAAAAATTATAGCTTTCGTTTTGTCTGCAGGATAATAGTTGAACGTCGTTCCTCGAAAATGAGAATGAGACACAGAGAGAGAGAGTTATCGTCATTCTCTGTTGAAGACAAGAGAGGTTCATATCGCGGCCACATTGATCGTTTTCAATTCGAATTGAATTTGTTCATATTTGTTTTTCTTTGTTACTTGGTAATATATATATATATATATATATTATATCTATATATATATATATATATATATATATATATATATATATATATAGTTATATAAGAAAATGCCCAACAATTTCGCTAATAAACGCTCCAAGAAGAGGTCCATTGGAGGACGAAATTGTTGGGCATTTTCTGAGATAAACCTTTTTTCATTTCCTATGTGGAATACAACTGAATCACCATATCTTCGTGCCTAAGAAGATTACCAGTAATATATATATATATATATATATATATAATATATATATATATATATATATATATATATAATATATATATATATATATATATATATATATATATATATATATATATTACTTCCGAGGACTATTTTGATTCCTGTAAATTGTGGATAAAAAATATGGACATTTTTATCACACTTAAACAACGATTATTTTCATTCTGAGGCACTCATTAGTTAATTGTTCAGTTGCTGTATTATATATATTTACTTTGTTATTTACTGAGTTTTGGAGATTCCATTTGCATCGTCGAAACAACCTTCATACTAAAGTGGTGCATGTAATCATTATGTTAGCAGTAGTTAATATGTTAGGCTAATTAAGAAGTAGAGAACCGTTATTGGCTATGGGGTAAAATTTTAACAAGTCGGTATTAACCCGGTATTTATCCACCTCCGAGGTGTTAAAGTAGATTCACATCAACCGTGCATCTGATGTCTAGGCCCGTCCCTTACGACGCTCCGGATTGGGTGTGATAAGCCAATCACAGGGATGGAAACTCTCAGTCTCTCGAAAGTTCACATAGGCAGGATGTATGTTCCACTTTTCCTGAGGGATATTAGTGAAAGATGTATCGCTCAGTAGAGGTGGAACATACATCCTGCCTATATGAACTCTCTCGAGAGACTGAGAGTTTCCAACCCTGTGAATGGCTTATCAACAGCCAATCAGGTGCGTCGTAAGGGACGGGCCTAGACATCAAATGCACGGTCGATGAAAATCTACTATAGTACTAAGCATGGCGCCTCCCTCGGAGATCAAAGATGCCTTCATTAATACAGAGTAATAAATAGAAATTGCTGTTATATAATTACTTTCATTCCCAATGGCTAGACCCTGGTAGTACTAAACACGGCGTCCCCATTGAGCTTCTTCCATGTTTGTGCCGTCACCTCAAGCGCCCCAGTGGCGTGGTTGGTATGGTGTTGGCGCGCCACCTTGTTGGCCGCGAGTTCGATTCTCGGGTATTCCATGGAGAGATGTGTATTTTTGGTGATAGAAGTACGCTTCCGACGTGGTTCGGAAATCACGTAAAGCCGTTGGTCCCGTTGCTGAATAACCACTGGTTCCATGCAGTGTAAAATACTATACAACTGGCACCTCAGAGGCGAAGCGTAGTGGGTACATACCAGGTTTAATACCGTAATAGCCTCAATTGGTCTTCTAGATTTTGACCATTGTTATCGTACATTTCACTTAGATTTTGATAATTAGATTGTCGCACATGTTCCTTTCAAAGATACCTGAATACATAGTTGAATTTGTCCTTATAGTTGCTCTAATAATAAATGAAGTACAGTATATTGCTCATCCTTTTTTATTGTGTGCGCGCGCGTGTGTGTTAATTAAACATAGCGTTCATTATTGAAAACCAGATGTGTTACACGCAGTAAAATAAACGTACAACACCATAATTTATGAACGACTTTTCTATTTTTTGTTTGTTTGTCGTGATAAGAATATGCTTCTTATAGTTAATAATTTCACTCTTTGGTACTAGACCTTTAGATCTGTCTTTTGGTCAAGATATAAGTTAACTCTTTCACATGTATGCGAATTTCATGAAAATGGTTTTGTTTTGCGATAAATTTTTAATGTTTGACTGATAACGGAATACCCCCCCGCTGCACTAGCGGATCCAATCCAGGGGTGGGGTCGCCCACCTTGGCACGTGGCCCCCATGAAAAATAATGACAAGATTTATTTAACATAAATGAGAATAAAAGTAATTTACATGTTATCTGTATATATATGTGTGTGTGTGTTCGTGTGTAATAGGAAAATTGTTTTGGATCCACTAGTACCCTAATGTTGAACAGACTAAACTAATCCAGATAAGAAAAGGTGGTGAAGCTACTCGCAGAGGCAGAGTCGTGCAGTAATATAGGGAAACTTAATGGCGGATGGAAATTCAAGTAACAATTGAAGAAGTATTTCGGCAAAGATTGTAGAATAATGACGTCGTTGGAATTATTCATATATAGTTCATGGCTTCAGTGTCCCTCATGACTCGAATTTTCAAATCAACTGATACCTTGAATGAATCGGTCTAGTCGTTCAGTAAGTAATTGGAGGAGAGTTAAACTGATACCTTAGATATTCAATCATTGATTGGTGTAGTAATTCAGGCAATAATTTAAGAGTTAAACTGATATCTCAGATATTTCGATAATAATTGTTCTAGTTGTTCAGGAAATAGTTTAAAAGACTTAATCCGATACTCTAAATATTACTATGAGATTCAGGGTCTCTGTAACACGGTTTTTTTGGACTTTGCTCCTTTTCAAAGCATCGGGATGTAGCTGAAAGTTAACATATGTATATTTTACAAACACACACAAATTTTGTCAGCATTATCAATAACCTAAACCCAATAGTTTTAATTTTTATAGCGTAAAAAAAATGATCTAGCCGACGCCATGGCCAACGATTAACGAGCCAAGAGTCGAAAAACATTCATTACGTAAGCAATTGGGTAAACACACCTTTTGACGAAATGTTGCCCCGCCCATCCACCAGACAGAAACTCCAATCGGCTCTGAAACCCAAAGACTTTATGAATGGCGGAACGATACATAGATGTGGGTGGGTATCAGTGCTAGCGTAGTAATACTACTGTAGCAGTAGTGCCGCAACAGTATGCAGTAATATACATGAATTAAACGTTTAGGCCAACTGCTGGGATCCTTGAGGATCATTTTAGCATTCTACAACTACTCGAGAAATTTGTTTTATAGACAGATGTTAAATTTTCTAATCCAACATTGCCCATGGTAGCCTTCAGTGTTATCCTGAATTATAACGAGGCGAAAGTGGGTGGTAGCCTCATGAAGTCATCATTCTGACAATAATTATTGGTGAAGGTTTAAAGCCAATATACGGTACCGGCTATATTTCAGTAAATAGTAGATAGCCATTAAATAAAAATTGCTTGACATTGGATATAGCAGTTATCAAATCAAGCTTGTCTACTATGTTTTTGAAAATTACCAACTATCCCTACATCTTGTCAATCTGATTGTGACCTATAAAGATATACTGTAATTTCTTAGGAAACCTATTTTGGGAGTCAGACTAATAATCGAAGTGTTTATGTATTTATTAACATATTTGGTTGGTTTGTTCACTATGACAATTATCAGTGGAGAGGATTCAGAGTTCATAAAGATGTACTGCTTTGCTTGTATTTAAATTTTTGTCATTGTTGCCAGAGGTATAGCCTTCGTTACGTATAGCCAATCATCCATCGAGAAAGAGGAAGAAATGCTGTCATAAGTTACGTAACGAGTGCGTTCGAAACCTTTTCTCTGAGTAAGTTGGCCCGTCTTCAAAAAAGGTCATTTTTACATTATAAGTACAAAATTTATCCAACCTACGTAATGCAGAATACAGTCAAAATTTATGTGTAGATATAATGTGTATTGTGAATAAGTGTTATACTTATGAAATGCATAGATAAAAAGTTATTGCGAAAAAGCCGTGTTACAGAGGCCTGAATCTCATAGTAGTCATTAAATAGTCTATTGTTCGTGAATTAATTAAATCAATATCGTAAATACTTACTGAATCCTTAAATACATATTCATTAATTTGTCTAGTCATTGATGAATTCATTGAAGAGTTACACTAATACCTTAAATACTTAATCATTAATTTGTCTAGTCATTGAGGAATTCATTAAGATACTTTCAAAGTTTAGTCATTAATAATTTATGTAAACACTATCTCCATCACAAATATTTTACGTTCACGATAGTTGCTACGTTATTCAGGTATTGTAAGTGAAAAGATTTTCAGCAGACGTTCATGTCACCAAATCTTATCAAAGGGGGGGGGGGGGGGGTGGGGGGTGGGGGGGGGGGGGGGGGGGGGGGGGGGGGGGGGGTGGGGGGGGGGGGGGGGGGGGGGTGGGGGGGGGGGGGGGGGGGGGGGGGGGGGTGTGGGGGGGGAATCAGGGCGCACCAAAAATAAAAATACAAAAAAAAAAAAAAAAAAAAAAAGAGTTTGGTTTTCGTCTTTCCAGCATGGGATTTGGCTGCTTTATTTTTTCATTTTCAACCACTGTGACTTAATACCACCTCGTATGGTCCCAGCGCTTGGCCTTGGGCCTAGATTTTACATTCCAGTTTCAATGATATGGTATCGTAAACATAATTTGTTTATCCATCATATCATTTAGTCCAGACGAAGGGAATGAAATGAACATTAATAGCAAATAGTCTTCACACAGAATTAACAATGTGTGCATTAGAAAGATAAAACTACTCTTGGGACGATAAGATTACGTTTATTAAGAGAACATCTGGTCTTTTATTCTTACAGCTGATACTTTTGATGGTAGGCAGTTCATGAGACTGTGAGACGGTCAATTGTTTATTCATTTCGACTTACTGAAAGCTACAGGTCTATTATGGTGGCCATCCCGTAGGTAGTGTAGCACCGTCAGTGAACCTCAGGATGTATAGTCACTCGTATAAGTTCATGAATGCTTCCGGGCAATAAAGCTGAATTCCATCCAACCCCTTTCTGGACAACGGGTCTCTATAGTAACGTAAGACGGGCGCACACCTAAACTTTCTACAGCAGAGTGGGTAGTTGAACATTAAGCCATTTTCGCACTCCCAGACACCTGTCATCCAGAAAGAGGTGAAATGTAAATCTCTCGCAAACACCCAGACATCCATGAACTTATTATATGAGTGACTGTACATTGTAGGCATTAGGCACTTCGATCTCTAGCGTCAACCTCTTTCATTCCTTTTCATGCATCTCCATTCATATTCTTTTTCTATTTATTCGACTTAACTTTGCGTCCTCTCCTAACAATTGTTTCATGGTGTGACTGCGAGGTTTTAAATCCTGCTTGCAACTTTAAGCCTTTTACTCTCAGTTTCCCTTTCATCGCTGCATGACTTCATAGGTTCCAGCGCTTGGCCTTTGGCCTAAATTTTATGTCCCACTGCCAACTGTGGCTGTTTCCCTAGAGGGAAGGGTAGCAAGTCCATTATTTGGCCAATTTACTTAGCCCAGCTTCAACTGTTAAAGAGTTGTATTGTGCCAAATTTAATCAGTTGCTGCCTATTTTATTCTGGTAAAATATTTGTTTCTCTTACATGCGAATATGCTCACAAAGGAAACGCTCTATTGGCTCAGCCTGAAACAGTGATTTATTTATGAATTATGTACTTATATAAATAGCATCTTTTACCAACAAGCTGTGAACACTGACAACGAACAAATGACAACTCTGACTATGTTCTTTATCAGTGATTCCCAAACTTGACCACACCAAGGACTCCCAGATATGAATTAGTCCCAGCCGAGGATCCCAGCCAATCAAAGGTTATCATTACCATACCGGGATGCATATTTACCGGGATACCCAGTACAACGTTTGTACATTTAATATTTGCATATTCCTGCACAAAGTAAGTATAAAGTATAAGCTGCTTGCACGCCGAAGCATCGATAACATCGATACTATAGTAGGTTCACATCAACCGCGCATTTGATGTCTAGGCCAGTCCCTTACGACGCTCCTGATGGCTTGTTGATAAGCCAATCACAGGGGTGGAAACTCTCAGTCTCTCTCGAGCGGGAGTTCACATAGGTAGGATGTATGTTCCACCTCTCCTGAGAGATATTTTTGAAAGACGTATCCCTCAGGAGAGGTGGAACATAGATTCTACCCATTTGAACTCTCTCGAGAGACTGAGTTTCCAGCCCTGTGATTGGCTTATCAACAGCTAATAATCAGAGCGTCGTAAGGGACTGGCTTAGACATCAAATGCGCGTTGTTGTGAATCTGCTATAGGATGATAGAGAATAAGTGATGTCGATTTTTTTTATTGTATATAATTTTTTTTCTCGAGTTGAAAAATTAAGAATTTTTTTCATCGTGTCGCGGACCCCCTAGGGCCTTCTCTTAGACCCCCGGTGGTCCTCAGACCCCAATTTGGAAACCACTGTTCTAGATGTAAGCGAAGAATAGGTCATTGAGCCTGAGTTTTTTTCATTCATTTTTTAACTACTCGGAAAAAATCACATTTATCATGGAGGTTGGCAGGGACCTCTAAAAGACAGCAATGCAGTGTATGGTTGCACTAATATCATCGTTTCTCTTTTTCAACTCTCATAACTATATTTGCAGGGAATTTCTGTCTCTTAAGTAAATAAATAATCTGATGTCATTTCATCCAAGAGGTTCACTGGAGAGAGAGAGAGAGAGAGGAGATCATACAGACGCACATTCAGCGTTTTTATTTCATTTTTTTTATTTTTTGTAAGTCATCGTTTATATGACTCAGTTCTTGGAGGCAAAGAACGATAACCCCATGATTGTAATCAACTTTACGTCTGTATTGATTAGAAATATTGTGAACTTATACTTTTCTTTTAGCGTATTAGCTTCATAATCAGCGCTTCCATTCTTTTTTCCGGCGGACTACGAATTTTGAAAAATCGGAGTTTTATCGGCAATATTCATTGCTGTCAGAATACTTTATTTATCATTATTATTATTATATTGAAAAAAACAAAACATATTCATGCAAACACATCCCAGTTCAGAAAAACAAAGTTGTATTGCAGTTCTTTTCTTAAACTCAATTGAAACTGCTTCGGGGACTATCTGATGCTGGTCAATAGAGGACATTGTATTAAAGAATCCAGGAAATGGATATTGCTGCAGAGACAGACATCGCAACAGAATAAGAGTGATGACGGTGTGTTTTGCAAAGCGAGTATAGTTCTCACCAGAAGCCTTTTAGGAA
>NC_087202.1:99414572-99420581 GCF_015104395.2 Macrobrachium nipponense
GTCCTTGGTAATTGCTGTAAAGATAATTTACCAATCTAAAGACTGCCTAGAAAAAATATCCATAAGTAATTGCCATATAATACAAAACTTTATGGGCTTAACTGTAGGAGAAATATACCAGTAAAATTAAATATTTTTATTTCGCATAAAGTACATACTGTATAGTAAATGGTGCATAAATCATTTGACAGTCTTGACGGACATAAGAGACGCTTTAAAGAGTACATAAGAATCACTGCATAGCAGTGGCGCCAGGTAGTGCACGTTACAAACTGGTTTGGTTACTATACACCGTCCAATCAATCCTCTCTATATCTATGGGCAGTGCCGTCAGTCTAGGCGTTACCTTCTGCCCATTTCCTTCCTTTTTATTGTCCTTCCATTCATAGTCTCTCTCTTGTATATGCTATCCACTGTCTCCTAAAACTCGTTTCTTAGTGCAACTTCGAGGTTTTCCTCCGTACACCTATCAAGGCTTTCTATTCTCAGTTTCTGTTTCAGCGCTGAGTGACCTCATCGGTTCCAGTGCTTGGCCTCTGGCCTGAATTCTATATTCCATTCCATTGTAATACTTAAGGTCTATCGGGAAATACTCTCGTCTTGTTTTGTCAGGCGTATGTTTTGTTTGTCTGGTGTTTTTACGTTGCATGGAACGCAGTGGTTATTTAACAACGGGACCAACGGTTTTACGTGACTTCCGAATCACGTCGAGAGTGAACTTCTATCTCCAGAAATACACATCTCTGACCCCCTCAGTGGAATGCCAGAGAATCGAACTCGCGGCCACCGAGGTGGTAGGTCAAGACCATACCGATCACGCCAATGAGACGCTGTGTCAGGAGTATGGTTTTTGGTTAACTGTTGGATCTGTTGTGTTTTTTGGTCAAGTGCTGCACGTCAGTGGTCGTATTCTATTGGTTTCTATAGCTCTGTTCACTATTCCCAAGTTTGTGTTTTGGTCGTGATAAGAATTTTGATGAGGGTCACTAGAGCCAATTGTGGATAATTTGAAATATCTTTTTAGATCAATCTTTCACGCTCCACCTCATGCGGTGCAATGTAGGCATTACTTAAGGTTCTTTGCAGCGTCCCTTCGGCCCATAGCTGCAACGCCTTCACTTTTTACAGTACCTCAGTTCATATTCGCTTTCTTCTGTCTGCAATTGCAAGTTTTTCCTCCTGTTACACCTTTTCAAACTTTTTACTGTCAATTAACATTTCAGCGCTGAATGACCTCATAGGTCCCAGCGCTTGGCCTTTTGGCCAAAATTTTACTTTCCATTCTGTTCGCGCTCCACTTCCGATTTACTTAACAAGTGATACGATTTCCTCTTTCTCTTTTCTTTACCTTTTAAGGGGAATGCCCATTTGTTCCCATTATAATCCTTTTTTCCAGGAAAAGGAGAAATTGCCTCTTGATTTTAATATTTGAGGATATGACAATTAAATCAATAGACGAAGGACACTTGAAAATATCAGTTCTTGTCCCCAAGTCTCTTTGTTCAAACGCCAAGCTCCCTCTCTTTATCATCTTCCATCAGAAGATGACTTTTTAAAAAACTTCATTTCCTTTCATTTTTAATCCCAGACCTTTTTGTGACGTGATTGGAAAGTTTGTCTTCCATTGAAATTTTGCATATCCAGAAAGTGTGAAGAATTCCAGAAGTTATGAGGCAATTGTTGGTGGTTATTCTAATTACATCTGTATCGGTAATTAACAAGTAGCAGATAGATTCGATTATATAGTATATGGTTCGCGCCCATTAACCGACGAATTTCTTATCACCTAAAAAAATGAAAAAAAAATCCCCTTCGGTTAACATAGGAAAATATATTAATTCCGAGGTGGAACGAATCGGATATTAAAGGATATTCGTAGCTTAATGTATACTCTTTATATATATATATATATATATATATATATATATATATATATATATATATATATATATATATGTGTGTGTGTGTGTGTGCATATAAATTCTTCTGTTAAAACAGGATACGACTCAAGTATAAAAGGCCATTGAAACACCCTGGTTTAAAAGTTAAGGATATATTACTGTGGAATAACTTCCACCCTTGATAAGGTTGGTCGTTGATCCACCGAATTATAGTCCTTAGCTTTAAAACCAGAGTGTTTTAATGGGCCCTTTTATACTTGATATATATATATATATATATTTATACTATATATAAATATATCTATTTATTATATATATATATATATATATATATATCATATATATATATATATATATATATATATATATATATATATATATATATATATCTCAATATTGGGGACAGGAACAGAGGCTCAGTTGACACACCGTCACGACCCAGGTTTTCATGGAAATCTTATTATTTTAACATTACATTTTATTTCAAAGCCGACGTCACACATCGCATCAAGTATACTCAAGGCTGAAAGCTGGCTAATAAATAAATAAATTGTATACATTTTGTCATAAATAAGATAAAAAGTCTGTAATACTTTTTGAAAATATATAAAAACAACAGAATGACACCATGAAAACACAGGACAGCTACTCGTATTGGTGGTAAAAAGGTTAGGGTGTAAAGGTTAAGTTCCTCCGCACTCTGTACTGACCCTAAAATTTTGAAATCGTTGATGGACACACACAAACACACATATCTCTGACGACAAGTTTTCTGCCAAACTTAAACAAATAATCGAAAATGAATTTGGCTGCCTTAAATTGCATTTAATTCCAATCAATCCACTCAAGATTGGCGTATTCTTCGGCTATAAACGACAAACTGCAGGCCTTCATGAGATCCAACATTGTTTATAAATTCAAGTGCCCGGGATGTCCCGGTATTTATGTGGATCAAGCCGTAGGTTACTGCAGATGAGATACTGTAGCCATGTGGGATACAGCTTTTAGCAAACGGGTCAAAAATTAAGCAAACCAGAATTTTCTAATATAAAGAATCATGCATCCATATGCAAAATTGAAATAAATAAAAAGCACTTCTCATTATTGGTGGAACAAGCCATAGCAATTACCTAACTACCCTTGAGTCCTTATACATCAAACGGCTGTTCCTTCTTTGAATTCTAACGTTTCCGCTTCTCCTCTTTATCTTGCATAACTGAAGTCGTAGGTTGGTGTCAAGTTTGGTCATTCGTTCTTCTCCTTCTCCTTTGGATGGTTTGGTGAGAATTGGTTCCTTTTTTACTATATACCTTTTAATTTGTATTAATTTTAAAGTTTGTAAATACTATTTTTTTTCTTTACTTAATCTTTTTTATATAGAATATTTATGTTTTTTTCTTTTTAAACTTTAAAAACGTAATTTTGTTTGTTGTTCTTACAGATTTGAAGATGCACATAAATAATGTGCGAAACGTCTCTTGCTAATAAATATGGCCCTTTTTGATGTGTTTGTTGGACCCTGCTGAATGATGCATATATATATATATATATATATATATATATATATTATATATATATATACTATATATAGTACTATATATATATAGATATATATATATATATTATTGTATCTATAGCATATATATAAAAAATGCATATATATATATATATATTATATATATATATATAGAATATATGTAGTATATGTATATATAGTTTATATAGGTATATATGTATTTATACTCATGTGTGTATATATATAATATATATATATATATATATATATTTATATATATATATATATATATATTATATATATATATATATTCTTGTTAAAAACTAAAGCATAAGTATAGTGTAGAGGGAAATGCCTATATCAGCAAAATAAAAAGGAAGAAAAGAAGAGCTCTATATATCGAGTTGTATCTCCACCCTTTACGAAATAAATCATCGTCCGTAAAGGGGTGGAGATACAACATGAATTATAGCGCTCTTTCGTTCTCTCTTCTGTTCTATATATATATATATATATATATATATATATATATATATATATATATATATATATTTGTGTGTGTGTTACAGGGAATGTGTGAAATCCCTAGGACATATGTGAAATGACCAATTCCCTTAGGAACATTTGATCCCAGAGCGCGAGAATATACACGGTGAAACAGTGATTCCATCTACACTGTTTCGCCGTATTTGGTACTGGTCCCTTGGGGATCAAATGTGTTTCGCCGTGTTTAGTGCTATAGTAGATTCACATCAGCCGTGCATTTGATGTCTAGGCCAGTCCCGCCCTTACGACGCTTCTGACTGGCTGTTGATAAGCCAATGACAGGGCTGGAAAACTCCAGTCTCTCGAGAGAGTTTCATAGGATGTGTATTCCACCTTTCCTGAGGGATGCTTTTGAAAGACGTATCCCTCAGGAGAAGTGGGAACATAGATCCTGCCTATGTGAACTCCGAGAGAGACAGAGTTTACCAAGATGGAATAACGTGAGGTGATATCGTCGGTCGCTCGGTTCCCTCACTGTGACGTCACAGGTGCGCGTCGACTGCAGTGCACTTAATGATTACGTATGTTTTTGACAGTAATTTGTTGCTATGAAGATATTAAATGCTTTCAGCATTTAATATCTTCATCCTAAAATGTATTTTGCACCTAATAAAAAACTTCATTACTTCCTCTGGAGCATCAATGTTTAATCCTGAAAATATTAACTAATTTCGTAATCCTATCAACGCCTGGTTTCAACTGTTCCCCATGAAAAGATTTAAAGAGTTATTCCATTTCCTTTCAATTACTGACAAATTGAGGATTGGGCCTAAGCAGCACTTTCCTCCTCACTTAAGAGATCCAGTCGTTGTTTTAGGCCTTCAATTTCTGGGAATCCTAAGGAAGGATATTTTTTATTTCGTACCTATGAGCTATATAACCTCCCAGATAATTTAAGGCTTCAATTTCTATTACCATTTTCAGACTCTACTCCAAGATCTACAAAATCCTCTTCCTCCAGCTCATTAGGAACACCTTCTGAGGAATGCTCATCTAGAGATGAGCAGAGATACATAATTCTAGTCTAAGTCAACATGACTGGAGCACTTTTCTTCAGGGGTTTTGGAAACCCAAGACTTACCTAGTTATCCATAACACTAGTATTGCTCATACATGGCATGTTATCATTATTGCGAGCGACATTATGACCGTAATTGCTTAAAATGTTGTTCTTACCTAACAAGAAATTCCTCAGTCTACACTTGAACTCAGTCTATACTCTGACCCCACGATATCCTTTAGTGGGGTTCTTAAGAAATAAAAGGTCTAGTCGTAATTATTGTCTGCACAGGAAGACGTACTCAGAAGTACGTCATTACGCATAGGCCTATCACCTGTTCGATCAACTTTACATTCATAAAATGAAAGTATAAAAGAAAAAAAGTTGGATAGCCTTAATCAGATCATTCTTCATTCATTGCATAGGCTAGGCCTAATCTAATTTAGTACTTCATTTCAAGAATTTAGTCCAGGCTACTTATCAACCGAAGATTTGTCACTAAAAATTGCACTAATGAGATTGTAAACAAATTGTTAAACCATACCTGACTTTACGTCCTTACAGGTAAATTTAAAGAGAGAACTGCGGTTTTCTTTAATCTCTGATAACTTCTCTGATAAAGTTGTGGTAGCAGTTCATGTTGAAGATTTCTTTCGTTAATCTTCTGTCCGGAAAATGGAGAGAACAAATCCTGGCATCCTTAACATTAATGTTATCACTTCTTTTACATGCATTAATCCATACTTTGGACACTCGGGGTCTTTAGGGAACCTGTGAAAACAAATCCCATACTGTCTGGAACTATTAGTGCACACCAAATATGGAATACACACCCATAATCGTGAACTGCAACAATGCAACTGACGGAGTGACAAGTGCATCGCCCAGTGACGTCACTGAGAGAGGAAAATAGCGATCGGATCCCTCGGTGAACACACCTTATGTTATTCCATCTTTGGAGTTTACAGCCCTGCGATTGGCTTATCAACAGCCAATCAGGAGCGTCGTAAGGGCTGGTCTAGACATCAAATGCACGTGATGTGATT
>NC_087202.1:99421081-99431081 GCF_015104395.2 Macrobrachium nipponense
AATCACATCACAAAAAGGTCTGGGATTAAAAATGAAAGAAAATGAAAGTTTTTTAAAAAGTCATCTTCAGATGGAAGATGATAAAGAGAAGGAGCTTGGCCCTTGAACAAAGAGACTTGGGGAAGAACTGATAGTTTCAAGTGTCCTCGTCTCTTGATTTAATCGTTATATCCTCAAATACTAAAATCAAGAGGCAATTTCTCCTTTTCCTGGAAAAAAGGATTATAATGGGAACAAATGGGATTCCCCTTAAAAGGTAAAAGAGAAAGAGGAAATCGGAATTGGAGCGTGAAAAGAATGGAAGGTAAAATTTTCGCCAAAAAGCCGAGCGCTGGGACCTATGAGGTCGCTCAGCGCTGAAATGGTAATTGAAAGTAAAAAGTTTGAAAGGTGTAACAAGAGGAATGAATAGTTAGGAGAGGGTGGAAAGTAAGACAGAAGAAAGCGAATATGAACTGAGGTACTGTAAAAAGAGTGAAAGCGTTGCAGCTATGGGCCGAAGGGACGCTGCAAAGGACCTTAAGTAATGCCTACATTGCACCGCATGAGGTGGAGCGTAAAAAGATTGATCTCAAAATATATTTCAAATAATCCACAATTGGCTCTAGTGATCCTGATCAAAATTCTTATCACGACCAAAACACAAACTTGGGAATAGTGAACAGAGCTATAGAAATCAATAGAATACGACCACTGACGTGCAGCACTTGACCAAAAAGCACAACAGATCCAACAGTTAACCTAAAACCATACGCCTGACACAGCGTCTCATTGGCGTGATCGGTATGGTCTTGACCTACCACCTCGGTGGCCGCGAGTTCGATTCTCTGGCATTCCACTGAGGGGTCAGAGATGTGTATTTCTGGTGATAGAAGTTCACTCTCGACGTGATTCGGAAGTCACGTAAAACCGTTGGTCCCGTTGTTAAATAACCACTGCGTTCCATGCAACGTAAAAACACCAGACAAACAAACATACGCCTGACAAAACAAGACGAGAGTTTTTCCCGATAAACCCTAAGTATTACAATGGAATGGAATATAGGATTCAAGCCAGAGGCCAAGCACTGGGACCGATGAGGTCACTCAACGCTGAAACGGAAACTGAGAATAGAAAGCCTTGATAGGGGCCACAGAGGAAAACCTCGAAGTTGCGCTATGAAACGAGTTTTAGGAGACAGTGGATAGCATATACAAGAGAGAGACTATGAATGGAAGTACAATAAAAGGGATGAAAGGGGCAGAAGGTAACGCCTAAACTGACGGCACTGCCCATAGATATAGAGAGGATTGATTGGACGGTGTATAGTAACAAAAACAGTTTGTGACGTGCACTGCCTGGTGCCACTGCTATGCAATGATTCTTATGTACTCTTTAAAGCGTGTTTTCTCTTATGTCCGTCAAGACTGTCAAATGATTTATGCACCATTTTCTATACAGTATGTATCTTATGCAGAAATAAAAATATTTAATTTTACTGGTATATTTCTTTTACAGTTAAGCCATAAAGTTTTGTAGATATGGCAATTACATTATGGATATTTTCTAGGCAGTCTTTAGATTGGTAAATTATCTTTACAGCAATTACCAAGGACAATGTGTACTATGTGTAGAAATAAAAATTTTAATTCTGTCTGCTGTAGTTTGTATAACTTAAGCAATATGGCTGACCAATTTGTCGAAATTATGTGCCTTCCTTTCCATCATAAATTTACGGTCCTGTTTTGCTCTCTACAGGCAGAACTAATTGTTATCGTTCTTTATCCATGGGTAAATCAAATTTGACAACAGTATGGCAAAATAATTGTCATCTCCGAGGCTGTCATCCCATGTAAGCTTCATCTATATACATAATATTTAATAGTAATAATAGCCTAGGTTCGATAGCCCGATACCTAACAACCGGTATTCACTAGTCTGTAGCACTGTTGGTTGAGATGAGAAGTGAAACAAGCTCATCTTAGGTAGGGTTTCCAGTTTGAGCCCGATTTTGGATCCCAGGATTTCGGGACAATTAAAAATAAACCGGGGATTTCCCGTTAAATACAATTATGTTTTAGATATATTTTCATTGTTAATCACTCAAAGTAAATGTTTTTGACGGACTAAAAGATAAAATCTTAACAATAGGGACAATAAAACAACCAGCATTAATTTTTACTGGTATTTGATGGTAAGAATATCAAGGAATATAACTTTCAATGAGTTATATAGGCAAATTTGGTGTCATCTTGCAAAATACAAACAACTGATTTGAATTTTTAGTAGCCATGTATTTCTTGGCATACTAAATAGTTTTGCCCAACAACTAATGATAATTAATGATATCATGCAGAAAATACTCAAGTGTCCATTTCTGAAACTAATTGATATCTATGTTGAAAGCTCAGTCAGTGTAATCTAGATTCTATAATATATATATATATATATATATATATATATATATATATATATATATATATATGTGTGTGTGTGTGTGTGTGTGTGTGTGTGTGTATGTGTATATATATATATATATATATATATATATGTATGTATAAATATATATATATATATATATATATATATATATATATATATATATATATATATATATGGGGATACAATCCACAATGAAGTAAAATCCTCTTGTAGATTAAAATATATATTCTTGTACAAGAATATATATTTTAATCAACAAGAGGATTTTACTTCATTGTGGATTGTATCCCCATTTACTTAGAGGTACGACATAGTACCTGGCTTCTGCATATATATATATATATATATATATATATATATATATATATATATATATATATATATACATATATATATATATATATATATATATATATATATATATATATATATATTATATTATATATTGTGACGAAGTGCCAAGTATCTGGTTACTACACTTACCATTCATTTATTGTTACCTCACAAAAGCCAGACACCTGAACCCTCATCACAGGTACTAAACGACTGAATACTCTAAAGGCAACAGTGATCCCTTAACAACTTACCAGTATTGCAGAAAATCAGACTAAGTTTATCAAAACAGGTATGAGGTAATCTTGTAAGTAATTAAATTAATCAAAGGGCATCACTCCATCAACAACTTTAAAAGTCTAAGTATTTCCCTGATTTCAGAAGTCTAAGTACTTTCCTGGTTCTAAGTCACTTCAAGTTAATTGAAGGAAAACAGATCAATTACCACTCTATGTTTCTACCTAACATCAATATAATCATAATTAAATGCAAATATACTGGTTAGAAATGAAAACGCTTATAAAAATTTTAAGTACAAAAATTTATTATTAAACTCAAAATTTATAAGTGAAATTCAATATATCAGGGAAAATTGCTGTTACTTGAAAACAAAGTAAGTTTAATTAATTCTTGAATCAATTAAGTAAAATTAAATCAAAATTAATTTATCACAAAATTCAAGAAAATTAATTCAATCAAAATTCAAAAGTGTTAGGCAATAATTGAAATTTGGAAATTAATTCACAAGTGTTAAACAATAATATAACGTGAAAAGAATTCTAAGTAAATGGAAATTAATTCACAAGTGTTAAATTTGATTAAATGTGCCACGATTAATTAATGAAAATAACTAAGTTAATTAAATTGTGAATGCAAATGAAAATACAGAAAATGTGGAAAATATCAAAATTTCAAAAAGTATTAATCACACAGAATTTAAAATAAAAAGGCACACTTCAACAAGAAAATGGACAAATGCACAAAACATAAAAATCACTTCAATTGAATAAACACAAAACACAAAAATTTGCAATGTGTAAAAACGCAAATAGTTTCTCTCAAACCATTGTAACTATTAGTTATCAGTTCTCTAAACCATAGTAACCAATAGTTATTAGTTATTAGTTAACCACTGTTCCTATCAGTTATTAGTTGCAACTAATAAAAATATAACACACTTTACCTTTTTGGTATACCATTTCTTTCTTTCTTTGCTGCAGGCTTGTTTCACACTTTCACAAAACCAGGCGCCGTTACTCAACAATGTTTGTTCAGATTCCACGAAAAACACTAAATAACACTAAATAAACTCTAAGAAACATCAAATCTGAAATTTACAAGTTACGAGTGGCCATTCGATAAGTGCGAAATTGTTATATTACTTTAGAATAAAAAGTGCTATGCAATGGAGAGAGAGAGAGAGAGAGAGAGAGAGAGAGAGAGAGAGAGAGAGAGAGAGAGATGTGATCGCTTTGAGAATCTACGCCCGAATGAAAAACTTCTCCCTTAGGGAAGCTTGACAGGGGAGATGACACAAAACGTTTTGGGCAATAATTCTTTCGAGAAGCTTCGAAATCTTACTCAACTTTACATACAAAATGTGTAATCTGCACGTGGCTTTGACAAAGACATATGCGTATAAGACCAGTCTGTTCAAAAAAGACACGTACTCGACTCAATCGACCGAAGCAGAAGTCCCTTATCATACGTGATGACAGAATCCCAAAACACATTGAAGATTCGAGGTCTCTAATCAAACGTGTTGACAGATTAGGAAAGCAAACGGAGATCTCAGAGTTCCTCAAATCTTGAGGAGATGAAAAGTTACTGAAACAATTCTATCTTTGAACGGACTAAGAAAATCTCTCACTTTCTACATTCTATGTTATATATTCTTTTTATATATTATGTTATGCGAAATCTGAACACACATTTAAAACATCCTATCTCTAAGCTATCTAGGAATCTCAAAAAATGTTGCCAAAATCTCATACACAATATTTTATACAGTCAAAGAGGAGATATATGCATTTTGACAGTAGCAATATATAATAATATTATATATACATATATAATATATATATATATATATACATTATATATATATATAGATATATATATATATATATATATATATATTATATATCTATATATATTATTATATATATATATATATATATATATATATATATATATAGGTATGTTCTGCAGACTGCAGCACATAGTAATTATTAGTAAAAAATTTATATTTTGCCATGTGTCTTTCTATTGGATTCCGTATTAACTTGTGTTTTATTTTTCAATAAATCTTTTAACGGCGCACCTTTATTTAGAGTAGAAGCATTTGCAGATTATTATTTTGTTTTTATTTTTCTTTGGTGGAACAATTACTTTTTATGCACAGTATTGTTTCAGAATTACGATTGTATAGAAAACGACAAAGTAATGAAAATCCAGTTTTTTACAATTTCAAGCCTGTTTTTCTCGATAACGAGAAATGTAATGATTTCTCGTAATCAAGAAAAATAAACTTGAAATTTTTTAATAAGTGGGTTTTCAATACTTTGCCTTTCCCATACGATCGTAATTCTGTAACAATACTGTGCATATAAAAGTATTTGTTCCAACAAAAAAGAAGAAAAATCAAATAATTCCTAAAAGGCTTCTGGTGAGAACTATACTCGCTTTGCAAAACACACCGTCATCACTCCTATTCTGTTGCGATGTCTGTCTCTGCAGCAATATCCATTTCCTGGATTCTTTAATACAATGTCCTCTATTGACCAGCATCAGATTAGTCCCCGAAGCAGTTTCATTGAGTTAAGAAAAGAACTGCAATACAACTTTGTTTTTCTGAACTGGGATGTGTTTGCATGAATATGTTTTGTTTTTTCAATATAATAATAATAATGATAATAAAGTATTCTGACAGCAATGAATATTTCCGATAAAACTCCGATTTTCAAAATTCGTAGTCCGGCGGAAAAAAGAATGGAAGCGCTGATTATGAAGCTAATACGCTAAAAGAAAAGTATAAGTACACAATATTTCTAATTAATACACGACGTAAAGTTTATTAAAATCATGGGGTTATCGTTCTTTGCCTCCAAGAACCGAGTCATATAAACGATGACTTACAAAAAAAGATGATTTATTTATTTACTTAAGAGAAAGAAATTCCCTGCAAATATAGTTATGAGAGTTGAAAAAGAGAAACGATGATATTAGTGCAACCATACACTGCATTGCTGTCTTTTAGAGGTCCCTGCCAACCTCCATGATAAATGCGATTTTTTCCGAGTAGTTAAAAAATGAATGAAAAAAAAACTCAGGCTCAATGACCCATTCTTCGCTTACATCTAGAACAGTGGTTCCCAAATTGGGGTCTGAGGACCCCCGGGGGTCCAAGAGAAGGCCCTAGGGGGTCCGCGACACGATAAAAAAATTCATAATTTTTCAACTCGAGAAAAAAATTATATACAATAAAAAAAATAGACATCACTTATTCTCTATCATCCCATAGCAGATTCACATCAACCGCGCATTTGATTTCTAGGCCAGTCCCTTACGACGCTCCAGATTGGTTGTTGATAAGCCAATCACAGGGCTGGAAACTCACAGTCTCTCGAGAGAGTTCAAATGGGTAGAATCTATGTTCCACCTCTCCTGAGGGATACGTCTTTCAAAAATATCTCTCAGGAGAGGTGGAACATACATCCTACCTATGTGAACTCTCGAGAGAGAGACTGAGAGTTTCCGGCCCTGTGATTTGCTTATCAACAGCTAATAATCAGGAGCGTCGTAAGGGACTGGCCTAGACATCAAATGCGCGGTTGATGTGAACCTACTATAGTATCGATGTTATCGATGCTTCGGCGTGCAAGCAGCTTATACTTTATACTTACTTTGTGCAGGAATATGCAAATATTAAATGTACAACGTTGTACTGGGTATCCCGGTAAATATGCATCCCGGTATGGTAATGATAACCTTTGATTGGCTGGGGTCCTCGGCTGGGACTAATCATATCTGGGAGTCCTTGGTGTGGTCAAGTTTGGGAATCACTGATAAAGAACATAGTCAGAGTTGTCATTTGTTCGTTGTCAGTGTTCATAGCTTGTTGGTAAAAGATGCTATTTATATAAGTACATAATTCATAAAATAAATCACTGTTTCCAGGCTGAGCCAATAGAGCGTTTCCTTTGTGAGCATATTCGCATGTAAGAGAAACAAATATTTTACCAGAATAAAATAGGCAGCAACTGATTAAATTTGGCACAATACAACTCTTTAACAGTTGAAGCTGGGCTAAGTAAATTGGCCAAATAATGGACTTGCTACCCTTCCCTCTAGGGAAACAGCCACAGTTGGCAGTGGGACATAAAATTTAGGCCAAAGGCCAAGCGCTGGAACCTATGAAGTCATGCAGCGATGAAAGGGAAACTGAGAGTAAAAAGGCTTTAAAGTTGCAAGCAGGATTAAAACCTCGCAGTCACACCATGAAACAATTGTTAGGAGAGGACGCAAAGTTAAGTCGAATAAATAGAAAAAGAATATGAATGGAGATGCATGAAAAGGAATGAAAGAGGTTGACGCTAGAGATCGAAGTGCCTAATGCCTACAATGTACAGTCACTCATATAATAAGTTCATGGATGTCTGGGTGTTTGCGAGAGATTTACATTTCACCTCTTTCTGGATGACAGGTGTCTGGGAGTGCGAAAATGGCTTAATGTTCAACTACCCACTCTGCTGTAGAAAGTTTAGGTGTGCGCCCGTCTTACGTTACTATAGAGACCCGTTGTCCAGAAAGGGGTTGGATGGAATTCAGCTTTATGCCCGGAAGCATTCATGAACTTATACGAGTGACTATACATCCTGAGGTTCACTGACGGTGCTACCACTACCTACGGGATGGCCACCATAATAGACCTGTAGCTTTCAGTAAGTCGAAATGAATAAACAATTGACCGTCTCACAGTCTCATGAACTGCCTACCATCAAAAGTATCAGCTGTAAGAATAAAAGACCAGATGTTCTCTTAATAAACGTAATCTTATCGTCCCAAGAGTAGTTTTATCTTTCTAATGCACACATTGTTAATTCTGTGTGAAGACTATTTGCTATTAATGTTCATTTCATTCCCTTCGTCTGGACTAAATGATGGATAAACAAATTATGTTTACGATACCATATCATTGAAACTGGAATGTAAAATCTAGGCCCAAGGCCAAGCGCTGGGACCTACGAGGTGGTATTAAGTCACAGTGGTTGAAAATGAAAAAATAAAGCAGCCAAATCCCATGCTGGAAAGACGAAAACCAAACTCTTTTTTTTTTTTTTTTTATTTTTTTTTTTTTTTTTTTTTTTTTTTTGTATTTTTAGGTGCGCCCTGATTCCCCCCCCCCTCCCCCCCCCCCTCCCCCACCCCCACTTTGATAAGATTTGGTGACATGAACGTCTGCTGAAAATCTTTTCACTTACAATACCTGAATAACGTAGCAACTATCGTGAACGTTAATATTTGTGAATGGAGATAGTGTTTACATAAATTATTAATGACTAAACTTTGAAAGTATTGGTTACACTCTTAATGAATTCCTCAATGACTAGACAAATTAATGAATATGTATTTAAGGAATTGATTTAACTCTTCAATGAATTCCTCAATGACTAGACCGATTAATGACTAAGTATTTAAGGCATTGGTTTAACTCTTCACTGAATTCCTCAATGACTAGACCAATTAATGACTAAGTATTTAAGGTATCGGTTTATCTCTTCAATGAATTCCTCAATGGCTAGACCAATTGATGACCTAGCATTTAAAGTATCTGTTTAACCTCTTAATTAATTCGTCAATTCGACTAGACCGATTTATGACTAAGGATTTAAAGTATCTGTTTAACTTCTCAATTAATATCCTCAATGACTAGACCGATTAATGACTAAGGATTTAATGTATCCGTTTAACTCTTATATCAATTTCACAACGGGTAAACAATTAAAGAAAAAATATTTCAGGAATCGGTTTAACTCTTCAATTATTTCTTGAGCGATGAGAAAAATTTATGACAAAATATTTGAGGTATCGGTTTAACTCTTCAATTCTTTCCTGAAGGATGACAAATTAATTACTAAATACTTTAAGCATCGGTTTGACTATTCCATTAACTCCTGGACCATTAGACCGATTTATAAGTATTTCAGGAATCGGTTTAACGATTCAACTTTTTCCGGGGGTATTGGTATAACTGTTCAATTTATTCCTGAACGATTAGACCAGTTAGCGGCTAAGCAAGTACCTACTGTATTGGTTGACTTCTTTAATTGATTCCCGAGAGAGTAAACCAGGTAATGACCATGTGCATCAGGTAAAATTTTAACTCTTCAATTAATTCTTGAATAATTAGACCAGTTATTAACTAAATATTTGAGGAATTGATGTAACACTTTAATTATCTCCTAAACGATTATACTGATTAATAGCTAAGTATCTACGGTATCAGTTTAACTTTTCAACTAATTCCTGAATGAAGAGACCAAATATTTCAGGTATCAGCTGAACTCTACAATTAATTCCTAAAGGACTAAGCAAAGTTATGACAAAGTATTTAAGGTATGGATTGTACACTTCAATTACTTCCTGAAGTACTAAACCAAGTAATGAAGAAAATATTTAAGGTATAGGTTTGCCTGTTCAGTTAATTTCTGAGTAACGACACCAAATAATAAATATTTAAGGTGTGGATTTAACTCTTCAGTTAATTCCTGAACGAAGAGACCAGTTAATGACTAAATATCATTTCACTGAACGACTAGACTGATTAGTGGTTAAGTGTCTACATCTACGGTAACGGTATAACTCTTCAACTAATATCCCGAAAAACGAGACCAAAGTAATGACTAAGTATTTTAAGTAAAGGTTTAACTCTTCAATTAATTCCTGAACAAGCAGACCAAGTAATAACTAAGTAATTAAGGTATAAGCTTAACTCTTCCATTAATTCCAGAACAACTAAACCAGATAATTAATAAATATTTGAGCTATTAATTTTTCTTCAATTATTTCAAAAAACGACGAGACCAACTGAAAACTATCTGAGGTATTGGTTTAACTCTCCAAGTATTTCCTTAATTAAATTCTTTCCCAAACCATTAGACTGATTAATTGCTAATAAATTATCTGTTAAACTCGTCAATCAATTCCTGAACGATCAAACCAATTAACGACTAGATATTTGCTA
>NC_087202.1:99433581-99448121 GCF_015104395.2 Macrobrachium nipponense
TATATATATATATATATATTACCGGTATTCTTCTAAGCACGAAGATATGGTGATTCAGTTGTATTCCACATAGGAAAATGAAAAAGGAATGTCTCAGAAAAGGCCCAACAATTTCGTCCTCCAATGGACCTCTTCTTGGAGCGTTTCCTTAATAAACGCTCCAAGAAGAGGTCCATTGGAGGACGAAATTGTTAGGCATTTTCTTATATATATACATATATATAGATATAATATAGATATATATAGATATATATATATATATATGTATGTATATATATATATATATATATATAATATGATATATATATATATAGTATATATATATCATATATTATATATATATCTATATATATATATATATATATATATATATATATATATATATATTACCAAGTGACAAAAAAAAACAAATATGAACAAATTCAATTCGAATTAAAAACGATCAATGTGGCCGCGATATGAACCTCTCCTGTCTTCAACAGAGAATGGCGATAGCTCTCTCTCTCTCTGTCTCATTCTCATTTTCGAGGAACGAACAACTATTATCCTACAGACAAAACGAAAGCTATAATTTTTGATACTCAAGCGCTCCTCCATTAGCCACGCTCAGCTCCGACTCCACCCAAAGTGCCCTCTAAACTTGACATCAGCGCCCATATGGGTGTAGCAATAGAATGAGTAATGCAACCGTATGCTATATACTCACCCACCCACAATCAACCCACTGGGCGCTGACTTCTTCCTGTCTCGCGGTTCCACTCTGTGCGGGAAAAAAAAAAATACAAACAATTATTAAATAAAGAAAACGGAAATTTAAGAAGCAAGTTCAATCAATTGGAAGTTTAAGAAACGAAAACAATATGAAATAAGCAACTGATTTTCCAAATTTTATCTTCATTTCTCGTTTCGCATATTCCTATCCCCATCTTTATTCATATCACACTTGAACTAAATTAAATTGAATATAGAATTTAGGCCAAAAGCCAAGCTCTGGGACCTATGAGGTTTGAAAGGTGTAACAGGAGAAAACAATCCATGCAGTTGCACTATGAATCCATTGTTAGGAGGGTGGAAATTAAGATGGAAGAGAGAGAATATGAACGGGGGTACAGTTAAAGGAACGAAAGGGGTTGCAGCTAGGGGCCGAAGGCACGCTGCAACGAACCTTGAGTAATGCCTACAGTGCACCGCATGAGGTGCACTGACGGTACTAACTTCCTAAGGGGATATCACACTTATTCCCATTGTTTCAACTTCACACCTTTTTGCCTACTTCGACAAGTACTCGTGACCACAAGACACCAAACTATCAGCTTAAATTTCCTAAGCTAATTTCCTTAAGAAGTAATTCTTCGCCTGTAATTTCTTAGCCCTTTTTTCACTGGAGGCCATTAGGTGTAGTGCATTGTCTTGAGAAGCGTCAGACGTTCCTTACTTTTCTGAACACCTGGAGGTTCACTTTCCCTGTTATTTTTGACAGACGGAAAAAATTCAGGGCGAGAGGCGCCCCACTAATCATTCCATTGTCATACCGGTTCAAGAATGATGGATGTATGATATTTTGGGGCAAAAGCTCAGGCACTGGGGCCAAGGAGGCCCATTCGGCGCATAGAATTCCGGTTCAAGAATCCGGTACAGTTCAGTGTATCAAGGCCCATGCATCGAGTTCGCCCCCAAAATTCCTCCAACCTACAACAAAATACACCAGTGAGTGAACAAATAAAATACTGTATATTCAAACAGTGAGCCTCCTTGCTCACTTCAGAGCTGCTTTATCATCATCAAGAAAGAAAATGATCACTAGAGTATCAGCAGTGGTTGTATGTACCTCCGTTCCGAGGCTAATCATTCTGCAGAAAAGTTCTTATGGAGGATAATAAAAACCACCTCAGTTACCAGAAGTTATACCCGTCCCACACCCAGTCCCCACTCCACCCCACCCCAAAAAAATAAACTCTTAAATACCCATCTGTCTCGCACCATAGTCCCCACTTGTTACACACACACACACACACACACATATATATATACATATATATATATATATATATATATATATATATATATATATATATATATATATAATATACAATATATATATATATATATATATATAATATGTGTTAAAAGTAGTGTACGCAGTGATTTCATGAGATCAACTAACATTATCGGAAATTCATGTAATTACTGCTTCACTGGGGGCTTCACGTAATCCGTGAAATTCCTAGATTTCATTAAATCTATTCTTTAACCCCAGGGAATTCATGTAAGTACTGATTTATGGTTTTCACAGGAAAAGCTTTGCTCTCATCATATAAACATACTGAGAAATCTATGTCAAACTGAAACTGAATTAAAACATAACAATATTAATAACGCTGTCAAATTAACAATTATAAAACTTAATTAAAACAGAGTACAATCACAGCACGAAAACATAGTCACCCAAGTTATTCATTTGTTTGCACAAGTACAACTACCCTGGCAATGTGAATTGCACTGCAGCTTAACACTGAAACATTTACACCAGTTTCTCTGGTACTGTTTGGGTCTGCATTGCATTTTTTGAAACCTTGTTCTCCTGAAGCTGACTGGGCGATGACAGCTGACGCCGTTTGTTTCATGCTAACATCTTCCTCTGTCAGAGGTTCCTAAGGGGACAAATCAAATTGATTTCTTGAGGAATAACCACATAAAATACCAGCCTTGATATCAATCCTATATAAATCTGTGTCCAGGTCTCCTGCAGCCATATACTAAGAATATTCCCCTACCATGATTCACAGCTGGAATAAGCAAGACAACATTGTCTCTTAGTTCACCAGCTTCTAGATCAAGAGAACTCTGTTTGGTCATAATCTCTGTCCGTATAACTTATCCAAAGTATGGTGCTCTCTGACAATGCTTCATCTGCAATTCGACAAACATACTTTCTTTAACTGAACCTGGCGAATCTGTAATGGAACTGCTACAGAAATCCAAGAATCTGTTATTTTCACCCTGGCTACATGCGTCCATGGAATTCTCTAATGAATGTCCTCAGAATCAGCCAGATAATTTTCACTCTCTAGTCTGGAGGCAACTCCTTATGGCAAGGATGAAGAAGCCAAGCAAGTAGATTATTAGGAAAATTTTAAGCCCAAATGAGCCAAGTTCTTCTAAAACTGCACAATTTCATGTCTATGGTCCATTCTTGGGCATTACTCTCAGCTAACCAGCTATTAGCATGTCCTTTACGTCACCAGTAGCATATTTCACAAACCCTTGACTCTGAGGATGACATAGTTTACCATGAACAATGGTGAGATCTAGCCAAACACCCTTCTGTTCAGTGATCAACTGTGATGTTAACTCAAAAACATTGTCACTTTAGGCTTGCGCTGTGACTTCAGTTGCTCATTTACTTGACAGAGGCTGGAGTACACAAAATTTGGACACAGTGATCCTGATATACCAAGGTCCCTTTAAAGTTTCAGTGGGCCATTAGACCTGTCGAAGTCAAGTCCTCGTTGACGACTGTACTACTAACAATCATCCATTTAATCATGGGCTGCCTTCTATTCTTATAGCAATCTTAGTACAAGGATTTGAAAAGCTCGCAGGCAGGTGTTGCTTTATTTCCATTCTTTTCCTGGATCTCTCTCAGCACACAGTCTTTTACATCATACCAATTGAAATATGTGATTGCTTCGAGACATCAGACATATCTTCAGTTGTCACTAAGTACAGTGGGAGTTGGTTGGGAATCTTAAGCTTTTTAGTCTGTTCCAACTGTCGTCCTACTGGACATCAAATCCCACCAGCTGTAGATTTGATACTATCTTGTACCTTTTGAACTGCTCTCGAGTTATTTTTCCTTCTGTGCACGTGGAGACATATTGGCAGGATGCAGGCTAGCACTGGATTGCCTCATATTGTCAACCCACAACGTCCATATGCAGCTTACACTCTAGCTCACTAACAATAAATGGTTCACTTGTCGGTATTGGTAAACTACTGTAAAAACACAACTAACAATACAGGGACTTCAAAGAATCTCTAGGCATTCCAGGAGACGTGTGAAGCCCTCAAGTAGAACAGTAGTTATATGAAATAATGGAAAATTACAGTGATTTCATGAAATTCCCTATAACAAATAAACAGTGCTACTTACAGAAATACAGTTGACTTTTTGGAGAGCAAATGTGCCGTTCTCGTCCGTTTAAATGTAAGTAAATCTGTTTTTCATTCAAAGATAAATCTAATTTATAAATGTTGCCCTCTCAACGATAAATCTATTGAAAGTTCAAACTGATTAATCTTATGCGAGGTAGAGTACAGTACATATTTGTATTGAATCTCCAAGAATCTACAGTAAGAGTGTGCGTTAAAACTAGCGGCTGTTTCTGTTTGTTCCTTTCAAATTATGAAATCCTTAAGCTGTTAACTGATACAGCACTCTCATTGTTTATTTGGAAAAAGGGAAGACATACCAAGTTCCCTAGTCTGAAGAAACAATTCAGGGACTTAATAACAGATTTCCTTGGTGGGGGTATTTTCACTACAAGTTACAAAATTTACTGAGATAAATAAAAAGCATATAAATGCAATTAAATTTCAAATTTTAAAGAAGTAGTTTAAGAAACAAAACAATAAGAAATAAGCAAAGTGAGTGGAAAGAACAGGGAGGCCTAAGGACAACGCTTTCATGTTCACTGAATAAGTTAAAAACAGAAGGAAAAAAATATACTGAAAGTTAGGCAGAAAAAAATTATATACATGTAACTTAATCAATGATATACGATTTTGAAAATAAAAAAAAAGAAAAACTAAACGTAATACTGCAACAGCCCTCTTAATCATCCTAATTTATTTTACACTTCATTCATTTTTCTACACTCGATGTAAAATCCTCTCTGAAACCATAATTAACGATGAAAACTGTCATAAAATAATGATAGATAAAGTAAACTTAGATGGAATGAATTGCAGGTGAGGTATGCTGTTATTAAACCTTTTGTTGTGGAATTTATTTTGGCTCTCATTCTCAGCAAATTACACATTTCATATGGAAAAGTGAAAATATTTTCAGTGTAATAAACATTTTTTTATAAACATCCTAAGCACTATACTTGCAGTACTGAAAATTACTTTAGCTTCCAAGTAGACATTTTGTTACGAGAAAATTTAAAAAAGGAAAAAAATACAATAAACTTAAAATATGTTGGAGCCTGGGTGGGTCTTTGTCAGTGGTATTAAATCTTTTTTTATCATACAATCAGGATAAATCGATTTTCCTCAAAGGCAGGACTTTTTGTACCTTCTATGGGTGTTTGTATACCATAAGTTATGTTAGTAATACAGAGGTGGCTTCTATTTGAACAGGTTACAAAATGGGGAAAACTGGACAATATATAAAATACTTTGTTTTTATACCCCTATTAGTGACACTAACTATCCTTTCCGTACACCAGCAACATATTTTATATTTATTTTCCATATTGGCAGCAATTCTTGTATACGTTTCATGTGTGATACACTTCAAGAAAAGGATTAGTACCTAGAGGTGGATTTATGACACATTGGTCAAATTTACTAGTTTGCTTCCTTCTCCATTTCCCTTTGCCTCTTTTTTTTTCTTTTTTTTTTTTTTTGGTAGTTCTTTGAAAGGACAGGACACCTATACACTGGGGTTAGTCTTGTTTCAAGAGGATGTAAAACTCGACATCTTTGAGATTTCTTCTCTGGAGACCATTCTAATCGGCAGTAAATTTCTTTTTCCCTGATATTTATTTTCATTCTACGTTACCATCATATTTTGAATGTTACGAAACGTTTTTCCATCTAGTAATGTTGCTTCAGTGCTGCTAATATATAGCTGTTTTTACTAAAAATAACTTTCAGTGGCAAGTATGTGAATTAACCTAACTGCAATTTCAACTGCATCAGAAGCTTTATTATCCAAGGAGGTTAGATCACACTAGTGATACCTTGATACAAAAAATTTTTTAGCTACAGGCTGCTTGCTAGATATACGCAACAGTATAGGCTATATATAATCTGCAACATGGATTCCATTAAGCGAGCACTTGACACAGCAGTCATGTGGCGTCAACTTTTTAAATTCAATTACCTTATGAGAGTCAATACATTTAATCTATTACCAAACTTTCGGAACTACTATCTGAACTTAAAATGTGATCATGATTGTTACCATTACCATAAACATGCCTTTCCACTAGGTCAAGATGATAAAAATAGTAGTCACTTCCAAATAAGAAATGAACAATATTTGCATGATTTCTCCGTGTGAAACTTGGGGAGGAGTTGGGCCATCATAAACCCTAAAAGAAAGTTAATGCCTGATTTCAAGAAATGATGCGTGGATTGATTGATTTATAGACTTTCGGCATGCATGCCAAGCACTGGGGCAACTAAGGCCATGCGGCGCCGAAACGGAAATTGACAGTGAAAACGTGTGAAAGGTGTAACAGGAGGAAAACCTCGCAGTTGCACTATACTCCGTTTTTTTCCATCTGTCCATCCGCCTGTGGTGTTTGCGCATGGTAACACTGCGTCCCGGGCTTTAAATAATATCCTATTTCGAATATTAACGGTGTAATTCGCATACAGCAAATTATTAAAACACTTTTCAGTTGCAAATATACACTAAGCTATCCTTTTATTTACCTAAAACTTACACATAGCGTAACTATTTAAAACCCAGGACGCAACGTTACCATGCGCAAACACCACAGGCGGATGGACAAATGGAAAAAAACAGAGTATATGTATGAATCAATTGTTAGGAGAGGGTGGGCAGTAAGATTGAAGAGAGAATATGAATGGCGGTACAGAAAAAGGAATGAAATAGGGTTGCTGCTAGGGGCCGTAGGGAAGCTGCAAAGAACCTACAGTAATGCCTACATTGCACAGCATGAGGTGCACTAACGGCACTAACTCCCTACTGGGAATGTTGGACAGTATACAAGTCAAAAAGTAAGCAGTCAGCTGATGAATGTGAACAATTAACTGTACTCGTAAACGAAATACCTTTGCTGAGTTTTATGCACTTCATTGTGAATATTGTATGACAAAAAAATGTATATTGTGGTCATAAGACACAATTACGTACCACAACTTCTCTGGAATATACATCATATAGCCAAGAAACCAGGCTGCAGCTTAGTAGGCTTATACAACCGCTAACAGATGTAAACAAACCTTCATACTCGGTAACGAAACTTCCAAGTCGACAATGCCGTTAATCCTACAAAATATATATTTGTGAGTGGCAAAAGTACATCTTGCCATCATAAAACATAATTACATATGATGACTCTAATTATTCATATAAAGAAAGTACAGAAAACCTACCAAATTTAGTTATTGGTATGGAATAGTTCCCGCCTACGAACGTTGACAAAGTACTTCATAAAATCAACAGCTGGCGATACTAGACAACCAATATGTCGTCTGCACACTAGCGGTTTTTTTTATTCTTTCTTTATTTCACACAGCAGTGTAAAGTCGTTTTTTGCAGTATATGATTACTTTAGGTCTTATTACAAACTCTAGAACAACTAGACAACCATAGCAGTGAAATGTTTAATTAGCTGAGCATGAATGCAAGCCAGCAAAACATTCTTGCCCATGGTTACGAATTAAATGCAAAATCGCTTGGGTTTATCTCGCTTGTTTATTGTTTTTAGTACAACCAACAATATCTTCAATTTTCTTCCTACAGTAGTCATAACGTTACGTTCATCGGAGACAAAATTTATTCGTGCAGTTCTGCCTAAAGAAGATTTTCGAAAAAAAAAATTTAAAGATCACATGTCTTTTATAGATTTCCTTTCCCGTATGTAAATACTGCATGGCTAAAGGCCAGTCTCTCTCTCTCTCTCTCTCTCTCTCTCTCTCTCTCTCTCTATATATATATATATATATATATATATATATATATATATATACTATATATATATACATATATATAGTAAAATGGGGTAAGAAAAAATATAGGGGTTGATGGGGCAAGAAAGAATCACACCTTTTTATACCTTTCTCCCTAATTAATCATCAATTTTAGGTGATTTGCTGTTAGAATACCTTTTTGCAATTATTATCATGTGCATATTACATAACATTTCTTTTATGCATATTTTCAGGATATTTTTTGTCAAAAGTTTAAGGAAAAAAGTTAGCAAAACTTTAAAGTAGCTCATAGGAAGTTTGATTTATTTTTTTCCCCCATTCGCAGAGGCAAAGTTCATTTTGGGGTAAGAAAGAATCACAAGGCCCCCCGGTAGTCCCTGTGTATTGCTCTATGACCCCTGACCCCCCCTCCCGGGGGGAGGTGATTTTTTTTTGCACCATTCTAATGGCTAAGTCTGGGGTAAGAAAAAATCAAAATCACTGATTTTTTCTTGCCCCATACTTGATTTTTTGTTCCCCAAGTGTGAGCAGCTTTTACCCCAAAATTGATTTTTTATTTCCCCGATCATATTTTTTGTCATATAGTGTCTCTTCAAAGCATAATAAATCCTTTTGTACTTGAGAGAAATAAGTATTTGTCCTTTCCAAGGACTGACTGACTTAGCATAGACTCTCTTTTTAATAAAAACATGTTCAGACTTGTTAGATAATACACTTCTCCTGATTTTGGATGGGCATCTCAGCCATACATCTGTAGAGACAATACTAGTGGTAAAAAGTGAACATATCAGTATCATCAAGCTTCCTGCACATTGTACAGATGTTACAACCATTAGACGTTGCTTGCTTTGCGCCTTTAAAATCATACTATGATGCAGCACTGCAACAGCATGTACATCAGACATGGGCACGAGTGCCATCACAAAAATGTGGCTTTGTGAATATGCTGTGCAGTGTCTGGAAGCAGGGACTTTCGACTGACAATGTAAAGGCAGGTTTTCGTGCTACTGGAATATATCCTTTGAATTCAGAAAAGTACAATAAAGATCGCCTTTGTCTTGTGAAATTGAAAACTTTCAAAACATGGCTGGACAGAGGGCGCCCAAAAGATGACGAAAATAATCCTGTGGTATTGGATGCTATGGCTGATAAGGAGTCAGGCATCAAAGACTCACAACTAATTCCGTCATCAGGAATTCAGCAGGATGTTTTACAGAGATTTACTTTCACTAGCCAAGAAGTAACGCTAGTGCCTGAAGCAGATGTAGACAAGCGTCTTTTTGATACATCAACCATAGCTAAAGAAGGATCACCCGGCTGCAGTCACTGGCTGGATGTTCAAGGCCCCACTAATAAAGATGAACTTCTTGAAGATATTAAGAAGGATATTCTGCAGCGAGGAACACTTTATGCTAAAAATTTGAGTTGAACGGATCTCGTCAATGAAATTCAGGCAAGGGCTCCAACAGGAATAAAGTTTAATATCCTGTTGGTAGCAAAGGAAAAGGAAACTTCACTGGAAGAGATTTTGAATTCCAGAGGACGTAGTGGAACACATCCTCTCACAAGAAGAAAAATCAACATGCATAGCCAAATTATCACTCAAGGAGAATGCAGTAAGGAGCTTACAAGTCACCAGGTTCCGAAAGGAAGAATGCATATGAAGTTAAGCAAGAGAAAGAAAAAGGATCCTGAACCACTTTCCGACAGCACAACAACAGTTGAAGAAATAAACTTGGAAAGTGATTCTGCTGATGACGTAAGTTTCAGTTTGGATAAAGATGAAAGCGACATGGAATGTGAACATGAAGTGGTACCAGCTCCAACAGAAACAGGCATTCTTGTAATATCAGAAGATTCTGTTGGAAAGCACTATGCAGTATACTACACTGAACCATGAATGATTTATTTTTGGGGAAAAATAATAGAAACCTTTGCAAATGATGAAGGCGGCACAGTAACGAAAGCTCAAGTTGATTTTCTACAAAAGAAGAATATCTCCAGCAACCCCAAGGAATGGACCTGGATTGAGCGGAACAAGGCCAAAAAGGACATTGATATTGTTGATATAACGTACATTTTCTACGGGCCAAAAGAACTTATGGTGAAGAAAGGTTTCTTTAGATTCCCAGATGAAATGGCATATGCTCGTCTAAAGAAGATAGAAAAGGATTTGTTAATTGAATTATAGCATGAGTATGCATGATTTACAATTCATACCAGTGAAATGATTTTCATTTTGTTTATGGAAATTGTAATGAAATATTTTTTTCACAATTAAATACCCAAAAATACACTTTTTTGTTATCTTTTGATATGATTTAACTTTTGTTCATGTTAAACTTCCCATTTTGTATGGAAAAACGCATTTTAGTTTCTTACACATGTTTCTTTAGCCAAAAATAAACATGATTTGTTCTTGCCTCGATATGATTTTTTTTTACCCCATTTCGGGATAAAAAAAAAATCATCAAAAAATATTGTTAAAAAAAAACATTAAAGGTCCTAGGCTCAATTCCTTTTCATGATTTACTTAACATTGAATATTGATAAATATGAAAAGGTTTAACTGGAAATACAAAATCAAATAGAGGGAAAAATGAAAGTTTTGTGTTTTGATTGTTTTTTGCCCCACTTGACTATACATAAACAAACACACCTGTATTATATGAGCAACGAATAAGGTATGGGTATGTTTTTTTCATAAATGAATATGTATGTGTGTGTGTATATATATATATATATATATATATATATATATATATATATATATATATATATATATATATGTGTGTGTGTGTGTGTGTGTGTGTGTGTGTGTGTGTGTGTGTGCAATTCACAAAGCAAACGTAATTTTCTACCGAACCCCTCAAGACAAGACCAGAGAACCACCCAACAATAAAATAAAAATTCCACACCTGGACAGGATTAAGACGGTGACTCAGACCCTCGGAAAATCTAACCCTTTTGCATTTACTTACCCAAACACCTTAGCCAAATCCCTAATTAACGTCCAACAAAAGACATCACCCAAGGACACAGTCGTTTACGAAATCCCATGCCAGGACTGTGACCAATCTTACATCGGATATACAGGAAAATCACTTCCCCAGAGATTAATACAACACAAGCAGTCAGTAAGGTATGGACAACAGAACTCAGCTATTTCGAACCATATAAATGAACATAACCATAGAATAAACTGGAATTTGTCACATATAATTTATAGCAGCAGCTGCCGGTACAAGAGTCAAATGATGGAATCGGCCTTAATTAAAGAGAGGCAGGTAATGAACATCTCAAAAGGAGCATGGGATTCAGATGTGATCGACAAGATTTTCATTCAACCAACGCTTAAGAAGATTAAAGAAAGATTATCAGTGAGAGTGACCTAAATTGGCTTACCTGTGGATAGATCTCTTGGTATAAATACCACCTTTTCTGTAAACTTTTCTCATTCATCTACCTGAAGACGGAGACAGCAGTCTCTGAAATATAGTATTTTTCTCTCTATATTTTGGTATTTTTATGGGCTCCTTTTATTAGATACATATATATATATATATATATATATATATATATATATATTATATTATATATATATATATAGATAATATAGTATATCTATATAGATATAGTATATATATATATATATATATATATATATATATTCATTAATCACAACATACCCATACTAATACTCGTTGCTCATACGAATACAGGTGTGTTTGTTTAAGACTACGTGGGAATAAATAAAGGACGATTAGCTCGAAGCTGTTCAGAAGCCTTATGATGCATATGTTTAAATTACAGTTATGAAAACTGTACAGTTTGAACTTGACTAGCTAACACGTGCAAATTATCTTTCACGATGAACGATCATAGTAGGTGTGATCGTGTTAGTTTAAAAGGCGAGTCTCAAACTACTTTTAATCAGCCATCAACAAAATCTTTGCCTCTAGTTCAGCGTGTTAGTTGCCTCGGGCCCATGCACTAATGATTGTTCATAGAAAACGCTGCTTTTCGCAGTGGGGAACTTTTTTTTTTTTTTTTATGTAGAAGGGCGTTGCAATTTCACACTTAAAATGTCATGGAAAGAAGGAACGATATCATTATTCCGAGTCGTTGAGCTTTAGAATTCTCTATTAGGTTTCGTTCTCTTAATTCTCTTAAGAAATCAGTTGATGCTTTCTTAGTTGTGAAGACTACGTGTGTGCGCGTGCTTGTGTGCAAATTACAATATCATCATTGCTATCATCGGCGGTTTGTATTTACATAAAGCGATTACTACATAGAATCACAGCTTTATCAGTTTTAAGATACATTAGTAGTTTCAGTTTTTGCAACTCATAAAGAGATAAAAACATCTTTTACAACTAAGGTGAACAAATACCTTAAGGGAAAGAGAAAATACGGTCGTAAAACTTTCAATAACAATGTAAAATTTTCAGCGTTAGATGAAAGAAACCCAGAATATCATGATTCATTTTTAAATTGCTGCAAAGGGAGACCGTGAATAGGCTATACATTAAAGGATAAAACAAAAGACAGAACAAAACAGTATCCGATGATGACCGCCACATTTTTAGTTTACATATACAGTTATTTATATAATCACGGTTGAAAATGGCCATTCGTCTAAGGCTACAATAGTTACTTGTATGGAAATACAAATTTGGTTGTGCAGGCAAATTGCTATAGTTTATATCGATTCGTAGTTTTATACAATCATATTTAATCGTTTGCTTACATTTTTAGATTTTTTATAATTTCATTTTACTATTATGGATATATTGATCAAAACGTTGTTTGCGCAATCGTTTCAGTTGGTTTAAAGTTCAACGTTTTGAACTGTTCCAGTGTGTTTGGAACTACGTGAACGTTTCCAATATAATAACCAAGATACATTTTAGAAGTTATTTCTGCCAATTCTTTGAATTTTGCAACACTCTAAAGCCTTCGGCAAGCAGCCTATTAAAGTGCTATCCAGAACATCTCTCATAAGTCCAAGAAGGGAGCTCCTCACTTACACAGCAAAAATCTTGGTAGGCCTATATCTGGACTGTTCTGCCTTATCCTTTTTCCGTTGTAATTTTCGTTTTCTCTTTGCATTGTAGAGATACGTTACTGACTTAAAGAATGTTATTATCATCCTTCTTAGAATATCAGTATCACTATTTCTATCTAAGTGAGATTTGTATATATTGGTCTATGAATGTGTAAATGAATTATGTAATTTAGGCTTACAATCTAAACTCTGGGAAGCTTTCAACCATTCTGTGAAAGAAGGGAGTTAGAGTGGTTGGACAACAAGATCCAGAAAATAAGTAAGATGAAGTGCTAGAATCCAGAGGTGAGACTACAGGAAAACTTCACTGAAATGTATTAAAACCAGACTCCAGTGGCGTCACTATAGGGGACCCCGGGCCCCCACAAGTCATATTTTCGGCCTCCCACTGGCCACCCCAGTTGGAAATGAATGGATATATTTTTTTTTTTTTCATTGATAAGAGAAAAATACAGAGAGAGGAGAGAGAGAGAGAGAGAGAGAGAGAAGAGAGAGAGAGAGAGAGAATCTGTAACTGAGTTGATTCAGCATGTTAGTTCATGATATTTTGACCCAACTTCATGTTATTATCAACTTACGTAAGAAGTGAGTGAAACTATAGTTACAATTTTGAATAAGTGCAATGCAATTTGCCACTGCTGGGAGAGATAAGAGATGAGTAAGAGGGAATGGGATAAGTAGGAATTTTGAAGAAGAGATTTTGGAGGGTCATAAGTCTTCTCTGTTATTGATGATATGCACCAACTATTTTGTTTTATTTACATGACAAGGATATTATACTATAGTTGGAAATCAAAACTTGATAGTAGAAATTAGCCTAGTGTTGAATATAAGGTGAGGAAATTTACGTTACAGTATTTGATACATTTGCATATAGTAAGAATTGAAAATTAGTCGAAAAATGATCTCTATGATTTTAAATACAGGTTTACTATTTACTAATACTATCATTTTCCTTCATTTACTCGGATACATAGATTTGAGAATGTATATTTTACTATTTACAGAACTGGTACATTAGTTCTGTGTAATTTTCTTTGCCCCCCCCAAAAAAAAATCTTGGCCTCACCTAGGTTCCCCCACTGATTGAATGCCAGCGACGCCGCTAACTATAACCAGTTAAGAGTTTCGGACTTTATGGAAGTACACCTTCAGCTTGTGTAACAATTGCAGGTGTAATTTACGTAAAATTTTACACTCGTAATGTCGTGAATAGAACTTTTCATGGGTTAATATAGTGGGTTTTATTTATTTTACATGTTAATTGAATTTATCAATTTTAGATACATATGTTAAAATTACGTTATGGGAAAAGTAATTACAAATTTTCGTAATATTAATTTCTTGACGCTTAAGGCCAAAGTGTCTCCCACACAGATTTAGCAAGAGTTCTTTGGTCTCTGTTATCTACTATCCCATTTGCTAACAACATAACCCGGATGATTCTCCACTGGGTTTATGTCCTGTTATTCAGTCAGATTAATCGATGGCGTGAGATGATGCGCCGTGCATCATGTAAGTACCCACAATCTGTCTTTAACCGCTTTCCGTCTTCTCT
>NC_087202.1:99448621-99528621 GCF_015104395.2 Macrobrachium nipponense
GTGATGTGATTGGGAAGTTGTCTTCCATTGAAATTTGCTTATCCAGAAAGTGTGAAGAATTCCAGAAGTTATGAGGGCATTGCGGTTATTCTAATTACATCTGTATCTGGTAACAAGTAGCGGGTAGATTCGATTATATAGTATATGGTTCGTGCCCATTAGCCGACGAATTTCTTATCACCTAAAAAAATGAAAAAAATCCCCTTCGGTTAATATAGGAAAATATATTAATTCCGAGGTAGAACGAATCGAATATTAAAGGATATTCGTAGCTTAATGTATACTCTTTATATATATATACATATATATATATATATATATATATATATATATATATATATATATATATATATATATATAAACATCAGGCTGGTTGGTGATTTTTTATTTTAAGAAAAAATCAGTGATTTATTTGATTTTTTTTATTTGTTAGATGTTTTTCAATCCTTTTTTTTCCCTCAAAATGTATTTTATGACAGAATTACCATTGATATATCTTTTAGGTTTCCATTTCTGACCTAAAGTATGTACTTGCCTTTTTTTTATATCAAAATAAACAGATGCAGTACAGTTATGCTTAAATTTTTCATCAACCTCCAAACCATATTTTTCAATTTGTTTGCTTTGTCAAATAAAAAAGAATATATATATATATATATATATATATATATATATATATATATATATATAATATATATATATATATATATATATATATATATATATATATATATGTTATTATACATATGTATACATACGTATCATACTATATATATAGTATGTATATATTATATATATATATATATATATATATATATATATATATATCAATGATTTCAGCTTGATTTAATCGTTGCCAACCGATATATATATATATATATATATATATATATATATATATATATACATATATATATATATATATATATATATATATATATATATATATATAGAACTCGTAGAAAATTAGCGAGAATACTCGAAGCTCAAAAGTTAAAATGGGAAACTCTGATGAGTGCTTCAAAATAGAAAAATTCTGAGAATTCAAAAGGGAAATTAAGAATTTCATAAAAGTATATGAATTAAATTTCAGTCTCTTTTTAAGTGAAATGGAAGCATTCAAGTTAACAAGGTGCTGGCAGGAGGTGGAAGGAAGGGGAATGGGGGTGGGGGGTGCAGGAAAAGGAACTTTGGTAACTTTTAAAGAAAAATTTAAGAATAAAAAAAATGTAGGAATGAAAAAAATTAGGATAGAATCATTTCCATAGGAAACGGTTTGAGATCCGCGCAAATTATCCAATAAAGATAGTCAATATATAGGTCATCCGCGATAGATATAGATTTAGTACGACTATTATTTGTCAGTTTGCAGAATTGTGCTAAATGTTGAAAAAAAATTGGTTGGTGAAGTTCGTGTTTCGTAGTTCACTTTAAAAAACTGAGATTTTAAAGTAGCATTGTGATGTTCCCTTCGTTTCCGATTGAAGAATAGTTACATTCTACAGCCTCGTGTGAATTGCACAAATACGAGGCTTTCATGACTAAAAACTCTAAGGAGTTTAGATGAAAATGTCAGTAATCCGTTTAGCCATACCAGAGATACACATTTCTATGTCAAATTATGCAGCATATGAGATTTTTGTCTTGATATCCTGTAGCTCCAAGAGAACTTAATGTATTCGAGAACTGTGATTTAGGATCCACCAGCTAACTTGTGTACCCTTGCGTGGATTCGTTACTTTAGTTCTCATCGAAGGATTGTTCCTCTTTGGACGAGTGGTTTTCGCGCTCTGCTACCAATCCGGTGGTTCGATTTTCGACTCGGCCAACGCGGAATCAGAGGAATGTATTTCTGGTGATAGAAATTCATTTCTCGATATAATGTGGTTCGGATCCCACAATAACCTGTAGGTCCCGTTGCCAGGTGACCAATTGGTTCCTAGCAACGTAAAAATATCTAATCCTTCGGGCCAGCCCTAGGAGAGCTGTTTATCAGCTCAGTGGTCTGGTAAAACTAAGATATACTTCATCGATGGATTTTGCTTCCATAGAATAAAATCTTTCGAAAGGAAAGCCTCGACAATTTTCCCAATACTTAGGAAATGTCCCTTTGCATTTTACGAAAAATTGTTCGTTTTATTTATATTACGCAGAACATGATACAGAATTCGCAAGAGAATTCAAGGACATATGCCTAGGCCTTAAAGGTACCCGACTTATCAGGCGAAAGATAAAGAAATCTGGAGGAAACAGCGTTTGTCTGTCAGGGACTGGGAGAAGTTGATGAGTCGAAGCATGTGTAGTGAGGCCGTGATTTACATGTTGCTTTGTGTCAGTCTTCTTTGGTAGGTACCATCCCTCTGGGGGATGGGGCCGTATCCCAGTCGATGAGTTTCTGGTCGAGAGAGAGAGAGAGAGAGAGAGAGAGAGAGAATGTTTGCTTGGCCAGGTAGGAAGGAGATCGAGTGTTTAATTTGTTGTTGAAAAGCGAGAAAGTGATCGAGTGTTTGGGTAACTAGTGAGAAAGAGGAAGAAAATGATCAACTGCTTCATTTAAAGTGAGAGAATACATTGACTGTATGATTTGATGAGAGAAAGAGAAGGAGAGAGCATCTAAATGACTTACTAAAAGAATCCACCAATTTTGCGAGAGAAAGAGAGAGAATTCGTCTTCTGATTTCTTGAGGGATGGGTGGAGATTGTCTGTTTGTCTGATTAGAAAGATTGCCCGTTAGTATGGAGAGAGAGAGAGAGAGAGAGTTGACTGTATAGTTGGTTGAGAGAGAGAGAGAGAGGCTATGCTTGGGTGAGAAAGGTAATAAGTTGGAAAGGGCACCAGCCGGCCGTTGAGAGACTACCACCAGAGAGATTAAGGTCCCTTCTAAGGCTGGCCAGCACAGTCTTTTGTTGGGTCTCTTTCTGGTCAAGTACTTTCTCAGTGGCTACATTACCTCAGAATAGTCTGGCATATTCATTACATATCTTTTTATTGTTAACGCACTCACTGGGCAACATTGAACACCCTACACCTCTTACCCTTTTTGATCTGTACTTTCTCGTTGCGTAGAAGTGACTCATTAACCTGGTAGGCAAAATAACCCACTGTCCTTCATTCTTGGACATTGACATAGCCTTTTCCACTGCCTTGAACTGGAGTTCTCTTGCTTGGGGTAATGTCAACCTCACTTTTCTGTTAGTTCCCTCTTCCTCTTATTTTCCAAACTGTGTAGAGCGGGCTTAGTAGAATGGCCGAGAATGCCTGGTGGTTTACCAAGGGGTTGCCTTATCCTTGTCCTATTCTTTTTCTTTGTCTTCCCCCTTGACTTTTTCAAAATGATCACTTCTGTCATTCCTCTAGTGTATGGCAAATCTGGAGGTGGTATTTGTCCTTGCTGGGTGAGTCTGCTCCTTCCAATTGACTGTTTAGTTCCAGTGATAAGTTTGTCTTTTTTAGGGACATACGCATTTCACTATTGACTTTACATGTATATATTATTCCTCTTACTGTTTCTGTAGTTTGCTAATATTTCTGGTTTTACATGTTATTTTACACGTTATTGCTTCTTTTTTGGGAATACTGAACTTAATCTTGGTCCATAAAAATGATCACCAAAATGCCTTAGTTTATATTTCATTTTGCATGGTTTCTGTATGAATAGAAAGGACTTGGATATTCCTGCTGTCAATCCTGATATCCTCTTTTGTTCTGAAAGCCTTGCGTCTGTTTTGTGACATATTTCAGAACTGCTGATTCCAGGGTTTAAGAAGCCCGTTTTACTCAAGTGTAACGCCATTCCAAGGGCGTGTGGGGCGGGGGGGGGGGGGGGGGGGGTGTACATTAGAGGTTTCCCCGCATCTCATAGGCCACAGTATGAGTGAGGATGTCATGAAACACGAGTGGTTGAAGTCTTTGGAAGACTGATAACTCAATATATTTGCTAGCTATAGGAACCAAGCTTGAGATGACTCTATGTATGGCTGTTGCTCACTGAAATGTCAGCAGTTCAGGAAGCTGACTCCAAGGCTTGTTTCCTTTTCATTGGTGATACATTGCTCATCACACTACATGGCTGAGTTCAGTTACTGCCACAAATAATCATGGTGTTGTTGCTTTAGATTTTTCCACTTTCTGGTTGTGAGCAGTTAATAAATGAACCCATACATCAATCTGACAACTGTCTTGACCTTGTATTCACGGATGTTACAGGGAATGTGTCTTTTGGAGAAGATCGGCTGGGTGGGCTTATCTGATCATAGTTTTATTAAGATTAACGTGGAGATGGCACATTTCGTTCCTGATGTTGGCTGTTCAAGATAGGTATACTTGAAATGCTTGGTATGATCTGATTGAGCTCAGGCTGCTGCTCAAACTGTCATTTTCTAGAATCGGGGTTAATACTGCTCGGTTTGCAAAGCTTTATTTTGGTTACAACTATAATGTGGAATAGTTTGCCCAGTTCAGTTGCTGAATCTTCCGGCTTCCAAATATTGAGTGAGAGAGTAAATTCATTTCTACGTTCTGCTGACGCTTCCTGAATTCAGGCGTATGGGTCTGATTTTCTGTTCCATCTTATTCATTTGTTTATCACCTTTTCCTTTTCCTATGTCTTATCTCTCTCTCTCTCTCTCTCTCTCTCTCTCTCTCGCTGCTGGCTGGTTTTCCATTGGGACCGTTACGGGTTTATAGTCTGTGAACTCTGTTCATAATTGTTTTCAACTGAAGATTTGAGAATTGAAAGAAAAGAATGAGGTCGACTTATGATTTGGCAAGACAGAGAGAGAGAGAGAGAGAGAGAGAGAGAGAGAGAGAGAGAGAGAGAGAGAGAGAGATCAACTGTATGACTGGATAAAAGACATGGATTGACTACATGAATGAGGGAGGGAGAGAAAGGATGGCTGCATGGTTCGCTGAGAGAGAGAGAGAGAGAGAGAGACTCGGATTTTATGAAAGAGAGGGGAAGAGAAAGAGGTTTTGAAGGTTAGATTTAATTAGGGAGCTAATGTGAGGTAGAGCAATGTAGATTGGGTGAGACATTGACGTCATTATTGAGAAAGAGAGGGAGAGAGAGAGAGAGAGAACCTGAGTGATTCTTTTATAGAGAGAGAGGAAGAGCAACCGACTGTTTGGTGTTAAGAGAAAAAAGTGAGAGAGAAATAACAAATGTTTGATTGATTGAGAGAGAGAGAGAGAGAGAGAGAGAGAGAGAGAGAGACCTTACAGACCTTACAGACCTTACATTTTGTTCGGGTTGCCCCAGGTCCCTCAGTGTGAGGCACCTCTAATGTCTACCAGAGAGTTGCTAGTACATCTTCCGCTATATTTTGCATCTTCCAATCTTGGATGGTCTGGGATGCAGTTTAGATATTTGTCGAGCTTATTCTTAAACACATCTACGCTCACTCCTGATATATTCCTCAGATGAGCTGGCAACGCACTGAATAGACGCTGCATTATCGATCCTGGTGCGTAGTGGATTAATGTCCTGTGTGCTTTCCTTATTTTTCTGGTATAGTTTTGGGCACTATTAATCTACCTCTGCTTGCTCTTTCTGATATTTTTAGTTCCATGATGTTTTCTGCTATTCCTTCTATCTGTTTCCATGCCTGAATTATCATGTAGCGTTCTCTTCTCCTTTCTAGACTATATAATTTTAAGGATTGCAGTCTTTCCCAGTAGTCAAGGTCCTTAACTTCTTCTATTCTAGCTGTAAAGAGCCTTTGTACTCTCTCTATTTGTGCAATATCCTTTTGATAGTGTGGGTACCATATCATATTGCAATATTCAAGTGGACTACGAACATTTGTTTTATAAAGCATAATCATGTGTTCAGCTTTTCTTGTTTTGAAGTGCCGTAACAACATTCCCATTTTTGCTTTACATTTTGCCAATAGAATTGCTATTTGATCATTGCATAACATGTTCCTATTCATCATCACACCAAGGTCTTTAACTGCTTCCTTATTTGTGATTGTCTCATTATTAGGTTCCCTATATGCATATAGCTTTCCTTCTCTGTCTCCATAATTTATTGATTCAAATTTATCAGAGTTAAATACCATCCTATTTACCTCTGCCCAATCATATACTTTGTTAAGGTCTCTTTGTAGAGCGTTCCTATCTTCATCATAAGTAATTTCTCTACTTATTCTTGTGTCATCGGCGAAACTACTCACTACCGAATCCTTGACATTACTGTCTATGTCTTCAATCATAATAACAAACAGTATTGCAGCTAACACCGTACCTTGTGGCACACCGGATATTACCTTGGCTTCATCCGATTTCTCATCGTTTGCAATAACTATCTGTTTTCTGTTGTGTAAAAATTGTTTTAACCATCTTCCTACTTTATCCACGATATTGTGTTTTCTAATTTTCTTCGCTAATATATTATGGTCTACCTTGTCAAAAGCTTTTGCAAAGTCTAGATAAACCACATCTGTTTCATTTCCGCTTTTCATATTTTTGAATATGTTCTCACGGTGGACTAACAGTTGGGTTTGTGTACTTTTTCCGGGTACGAAACCATGTTGTCCTATATTAAACAAATGATTTTTTATTTAAGTTTCATAATATTTTTCTTCATTACCCTTTCATACACTTTCATAATATGTGATGTTAGACTCACAGGCCTATAATTACTTGCCTCTAGTCTTGATCCACTTTTGAAAGTAGGGGTAATATATGCTAATTTGTGCTCATCATAAATCTTGCCTGTATCTACACTTTGTCTTAATAATATTGCAAGTGGCTTTGCGATAGAATGAACTACTTTTTTTAACAAAATAGCAGGAACTCCATCAGGCCCTGCTGCAGCTCCATTTTTAATTTCATTAATAGCCTGCACAATATCAGCTTCATTAATATCTATGTCAGCTAAATATTCACTATTTTTGTCCCTTACTTCTATATCATAATCTTCATTATCTATTCTAGGGGCGAATTCTCTCTTATATCGTTCTGCCAATATGTTGCAAATTTCCTTTTTTTCACATTAATCTCCCTTCAATTCTTAGAGGGCCTATTTCTATTCTTCTTTTATTCATCTTTTTCGCGTATGAGTATAATAGTTTGGGGTTTTGCTTGATATTTATTAGGGGTTTTTCTTCCAAGTCCTGTTTTTCATTTTCTTTTGATTGTATAATCTTTTGTTTTGCATTTTCTATCTTACTTTTTAGTTCTATAACTTTCCATGCATTTTTTTCTTTTGCAAGACCTTTTTTCCACTTTCTGATTTTCTGGAACAAGATCCTTCTGTCTCTTGTTATGCATGACTGATGATTACTTTTCTTCTTCGGTATATATTTATCCACTATTTTCTCTAATATTTTATATAATATCTCCGTATTTACCCTTATGTCATCACTTACGAAAATATTATCCCAATCTTTGTTTAATTCTTCATGTATTTCTGACCATTTTATATTTTTACTGTAGAAGTTGTATTTTCCATATCCTTCCCACTTTTTCATTTCTTGCTTATCTCTGTTTTCCCTTGCTTTGGAATGGACTGTTAATTCTATGACATTATGGTCTGAAATACTCGCATTATAAACTATTATTTCTTTAACATAATTCATCTCGTTCACAAATACTAGGTCTAGAGTATTTTCCTTTCTTGTTGGCAGGTGATTTATTTGGTGAATGTTGTATTCTAGTAGCATATCTAATAGCTTTTCGAATTGCCTCTTATCTTCTGCACTACTATTACTCTCTTTTTTATATGTATAAGTACAACCACAATCTCCTATTCGTTCTTTCCAGTCTACGAAAGGAAAGTTGAAGTCTCCAGATAGGAGAATAGTCCAGTCCTTGTGATTTCTACATATATCATCCAATTTTTCTATTATTAAGTCAAACTCTTTAGTATTAGGAGGTCTATATATTACTATGTTCATTAATTTTTCAGATTCAAATTCTACCGCTATTATTCACCATTCTGAGTTACTATATTTCTCATATATTTTTCCTTGTTTTTTGTCTTTCCCATATATTGCGGTTCCCCCTTGATTCCTATTTTTTCTATCTGATCTATAAGTTTGGAACACTTTTATTTGATCATTATTCCCAGTCTCTTGGGAATACCAGGTTTCACTTATATTCATTATATCTATTTTCTTTTCAATTTGGGTTAGTTCTTCTAAGTACTCTATTTTTCTTTTTGAGTTACTCGTAACTAAACCCTGCGCATTCATCACTATGATGGTTTGCGTGTTTTCTCCTTCATTTAATATTGGTAATAATAAGGATTTTCCCATGTCTCCTTCCTGTTCTGGTATGTTGTTCTTTTTTTCCTTTCCAGAAATTCTGACATTAAAAAATCCAACTTTTCCATAATATTTGATCTTCCTTCATCATAATTATTCATTTTGTGTCTGAATCTGCAATTTTCTCCGTATCTGCAATATCCTCTTGCATAATAAATACAGTTATTATCTCTTGAGTAGAATCTTGGAGCTGAAGCTTTGATATTTTTTGCTGACATCTCTGCATATCTCGTTGATGGCTTGCTTTTTTCTTTTACCTGATATTCTTTATTCCTCTCTTTATTTGTTTCTTTCTTATTTTGGATTTTATTACTTGATTGATTATTTATTTGATTATGATTCATGGCTACAGGGTGCATATATTTACATTTTTTGTCGAACTTACATCCTTTTCCTTCTTTTAGGTTTTTGCATATTTTTGGATGCAGATCTCTGCAATCATCCTCATAGCCATCTAGGTATGCACATTTACCATATATTTCATAGTTGTGACATAGCTTAGGATGTTTGTAGTAACATCTTTCTCCAAATCTGCAATTCCCTCTTTTCAAAAGGTTGCAGACTTTGTCTTTTTTGTCTATTTTTTCCTCTTTACCGTCATTGTGTAGATCTGGGTAGAGCCTCTTCGGGATTTTCTTTTGTGTTATCATATCGTAATTTATTTCTTTGTAAGTATGCTCCTTTATTGCCTCATATGTAGTATCAATGAGTATCTCTGCATCCATACTTTTATCTTGTTCATTGTTTTCCATATTTTTTTCTGTCATTTCAGTTTTGTTTACTTCTCTTCCATTTTCCTCTTCTCCTTCTTCCTCTTCCTCTTCTTCTTCATCCTCAACTATTTGTACATTCAATCTTGATTTAATAACATTGTCTATCCATGATAGACATGTTGAGCAAAATATTCTAGTATCTTTTCTCATATCTTGCATTACCTCAGCACATTGTGGATGGGTCGGAATGTTGCATGCAGCACATTTTCTGATTAGGTTTTGTGGATTAACTATGCTATACCACACCTTACACAGTTTGCATGCTTTTGGCATTCTTTTTCCTAATGCATCAATTAGGATATTCACAATGTTCACCTTATTCATTTTCTTTGTCGGAATATGTTGGTTTATATATATTTTCTTTATGAGTCTCTTGACCACTTGGATTTTATTTGGAACTTCTTCAATTATTTTCAAGATGTTTTCAGTTGATTTGTTCGAGTTTGAAGGATTATATCCTTCTAATATATCTATGAATGCTTTTGTATCTTTTTGGTTAGGACTGTTGCTGATCTCATAGATGAGAAATGCCAGTTACCTTCCTGCTACCTCATCGTATTGCAAATCTGCCAAGCAAGCTAAAATTCGCCATTTCTTCCCGCAGTTGGAACTTACTGCCATCTTGTTCTGATTTACAGTATTTCACTTAATAAACTAACTTAGAAGACGCTTTATCCTACTATTTTCACACTAATCTTATCACCGACAGTTCACGAACACTTCTAGATATTTCTCAAATTCTAGACGTATGTTAAACTTGTGATATCTGTTGATTAATCTGACTTCGCGCGGGAATGTCTCACCAAGCAAGATGGCTACTACGAGAGAGAGAGAGAGAGAAAGAGAGAACCTGAGTGATTCTTTTATAGAGAGAGAGAGAAAGAGCAACCGACTGTTTGAGAGAGAAATAACAAATGTTTGATTGATTGAGATAGAGAGAGAGAGGTTTGCTATAAAGAGAGAGAGAGAGAGAGAGAGAGAGAGAGAGAGAGAGAGAGGTTTGCTATAGAGAGAGAGAGAGAGAGAGAGAGAGAGAGAGAGAGAGAGAGAGGTTTGCTGTAAAGAGGGGAAAAGCATTCGACAGTTTGCTGTTAAGGAAAGAATGTGAGTGAAAGAAATAACAAATGTTTGATAGTCCAAGAGAGAGAGAGAGAGAGAGAGAGAGAGAGAGAGATTATTCTTTGTTTTCCTGACAGTTTAGCTTGCCGAGAGAAAAGAGCGAAGAGTCTTCAACTTTAGATATTCTATAATGGAGGGGAGGGACCAGAAAAAGACAAAACAAACAAAACTTTATTTCCATTTTGCAACGTTTATCACGCATAAAAACACAAGATACAAAGCATCATATGTCATCTAACAGCCTTTAAAAGTCTAAAGAAAACAGTTGAAATTTTTACATCAGAGTAGCAATTGTGTATACCAATATAAACATAAACTGTATATTTTATTGGTACCGTACAATCTGTCGATCCACACCTAGCAGTAATAAGTTGTCCAGTTGCCTAAGCTTTACTGTATAAGGCACTTTTTAGGTTATTCTCGAAAAGTGGCAGTCTGTCTGTTTCCCTTAAATCACTGGGTACCCGATTCCAGTCTGATAGCCCTACAGTCCTCCGAGTGTTACTGCCAATGTTTGTATTTACACGAGGAATGTGTAGGTCGTCACTTTGTCTATAGTCAGTCTGGCGTTACTGAATTTCACATACTCGTGGGAATTGCAATAACCATCCAGGCGTTTTTAATAACTTAAAGAAATTGTAAATAGATGTATATATACAAGCTACCTTTTTGTCTATTCTCAACCATTACAGATTTTTTTTTAAAGGAAAGGAGAAATATGATCGTATTCTCGTTCGTCGCCTATTGCTATTCTTGCTCCGAAATGCCCTATATGGCAGAGCAATCATTAATAATGCATAGAACCAGAGACTGACTACTATTAACCGTGATTTAGACTCAGCGCAGTGTTTAATGAGAATAGTGTAATATAAAGTTCCAGTAACCTTTTTAACTATCTCGTCCCTATGTTTATCAACTGACAAATAAATATCTAATACACACACATACACACTATATATATATATATATATATATATATATATATATGATATATATATATATATATATATATATATAATCCCCAAGTTCTTTACACATATTTGGAGTTATATCACTGACTTTTAATGTGACGTCAAAAAGAACACGGGCTATATATATTGTCTGTATCCTGAATCTCATTGTCATTCATCAGTAGCCTTTATACCTGAAAACAAACTTTTGCATCACCAAGTTTATCTTCGGCTCTGTTGATGAAGTCCTCAATTCCACCGATCTCTCCTTTAAGAACTATTAGAGTCTCATCTGTGTATTGTTCCATGTGCAGTTGTTAACATTTTCGGGTAGATCATTTACACCAGGGGTTCTTAATGAGGTATCCATATACCCCTTGGGGGTATGAGAACCACATGCTGTGAGTATGGGACTCGATCTCTGGATATTTGTATATATTTGATTTTAATGTGTCAATTTCTACAAGGGTACTATGATAAATTATGAATTAGAACTGTCATTCCATATTTTAAAGCTACTTAGGTATCATTTTAAACTTCCATGAATGCAATAAGTAAAATTAATTAATGTTCTTTCTTAGGCAGGATACTTTCATCATTTATCAAGTTTAATCATTAAACTTGATAAATGATGTATATGATGTATATGAAGTATATTAAGTTATATTGTCAACAAATAGGACTTAACCAAAGGGGGTACAACCATGTTGGGCAATTCATTGGGGGTCTGGAGTCATCAGTAATATACACATTTAAAGGAATTGTAAAATCATGAAAACCGTATACGTGATATCTGAAAATTATGATAAAATCTTCTCAAATTATTAAAATAATCTTAACATCAAGATACTTGGAATTTCTCGAGCTGCCGTTGAGTGGTCAACCCCGTCCTTTTGAGCAGTATTTTATTTCAATACTTGAAGCCAATGACTGAACAATTGTAATAGTAGTCTTAGCTTGGTTAAAACTGTCTTTCATTTTGTTCAAGAATATTAAGTATTCAAATTTAATTTACTTGCCATGTCACTTATGTCTTTTTAGTTAATAGATATTGATTTATATAGTCTCCTAGATTGTTTATTGGTTTAGCTGAGGTAATAGCGGGGTGAGCGATCGAGAATTTGATTCGTTCAGAGAGTGATGGACTATTTTTTTTATTGGTTTCCTACTGTTAACATGCACAAAGAATTCTTTTGGGTTTTCCTTACAAACTGATGCAGTTCTCTTATCCTCATTTATCTTTGCGTTTCTTAGTAATTGTCCACCATTCTACAGAGTTCTTTATGCCTGCTTGCTTTTACGGTGTTGGGTGTGGGTTCACTGATTTGTGCGATCTGTCTCTTTCTCCTATTTTATTTTTAATTTTCCTGTTGAACCACGTAGGCTGACGGTTGCCGTTTGTAAGTATTTGCTTTGCTTTGGTGGTATACATCTACTATGAGATTCAGGGTCTCTGTAACACGGTTTTTTGGACTTTGCTCCTTGTTAAAACATCGGATGTAGCTGAAAGTTGACATATGTATATTTTGCAACCACACAAATTTTGTCAGCATTATCAATAACCTAAACCCGATAGTTTTAATTTTTATAGAGTAAAAATGATCTAGCCGACGCCATGGCCAATGATTACGAGCCAAGAGTCGAAAAACATTCATTGCGTAAACACCTTTTGACGAAATGTTGCCCCGCCCATCCACCAGACAGAAACTCCATCGGCTCTGAAACCCAAAGACTTATGAATGGCGGAACGATACATAGATGTGGGTGGGGTATCAGTGCTAGCGTAGTAATACTACTGTAGCAGTAGTGCCGCAACAGTATAGCAGTAATATACATGAATTAAACGTTTAGGCCAACTGCTAGGATCCTTGAGGATCATTTAGCACTTCTTACAACTACTCGAGAAATTAGTTTTTATAGCCAGAAGTTAAATTTTCTAATCCAACAATGCCCATGGTAGCCTTCAGTGTTATCCTGAATAATAACGAGGCGAAAGTGGGTGGAGCCTCATGAAGTCATCATTCTGACGATAATTATTGGTGAAGGTTTAAAGCCAATATAGGTACTGGCTATTTTTTCAGTAAATAGGTAGATAGCCACTAAATAAAAATTGCTTGACACTGGATATAGCAGTTATCAAATCAAGCTTGTCTACTATGTTTTTGAAAATTACCAACTATTCCCTACATCTTGTCAATCTGATTGTGACCTATAAAGTAGACTGTAATTTCTTAGGAAACCTATTTTGGGAGTTAGACTAATAATCGAAGTGTTTTTGTATTTATTAACATATTTTGTTGGTTTGTTCATTATGACAATTATCAGTGGAGAGGTTCCAGAGTTCATAAAGGTGTACTGCTTTGCTTGTATTTAAATTTGTATGTCATTGTTGCCAGAGGTTTAGCCTTCGTTATGTATAGCCAATCATCCATCGAGAAAGAGGGAAGAAATGCTGTCATAAGTTACGTAACGAGTGCGTTCGAAACCTTTTCTCTGAGTAAGTTGGCCCGTCTTCAAAAAAAGTCACTTTTACATTATAAGTACCAAATTTATTCAACCTATGTAATGCAGAATACACTCAAAATTTATGTGTAGATATAATATGTATTCTGAATAAGCGTTATATTTATGAAATGCATAGATAAAAAGTTATTGCGAAAAAACCGTGTTACAGAGGCCCTGAATCTCATAGCAGGTTATTTTCTGTTGATAGGACGATGTCTAGAATGTTGTTTCGTCTAGTAGGTTTGTCGACCCATTGGTGGAGGAATTAAATTTTTTTTTTTTTTTTTTTTACATTCGAGAAGTCTCTTTCCTTATAAGTTTGATGTGGAGGTCATAGTGTCCCAGTGTACTGCTGCATTGAAATCTCCCATTATTATGCAGTTTTTTTTTCCTGTAGTGGAAATCTCTATATGAAAAAAATCATTATTTAGAAAGATATTGATACTTTATGGAGAAAATTCTTTCATCCCGTTGGTTTGTCTTTCACTACAATCTTTTTTCCATTTTCCCTCTCAATATTCCTTTTTATTATACATTAAGATTTTTTTCATATAGAGATTTCCACTATAGGATATGAGAGAGGGTGATAGTGATAAAGATAGTGACGATAATGACGTCTTATTCTTTTCCCCCATAAGTCTTCTTTTATCGAGGGATCATTATCACGATGATAACGTCATCGACTGATCACGTGACCAGGATGTGCCTACACGAAGATGAGAGAGAGAGAAAGGGAGAAAGAGAGAGAGAGAGAGAGAGAGAGAGAGAGAGAGAGAGAGAGAGAGAGAGAGAGAGAGAGAGAGAGAGAGAGAGAGAGAGAGAGATTAATATTCTTAATCTTTTGCTTGCTATTTTCATATTGGTAGCCCTACCTATAATTCTTTGGTAGCATAGTCTTCCATGACATTTAAGCTACGATACTGTATGAAACATAAGACGATAAATGATGAATGTACTGCGATGTCATGTAAGGAATGAAAGAATATATTTAATCATAAGAATTTCAGTTTATTCCACTATACACATTTTAGCGTTAAGTTTACTGAAGTACATCATTCATATATCATTATAATATTTAAATCATTTGCTTGACGATGTTTAGTGATGAAATTGGGAGACACTGCTTTTCTTCTGGTAAAACTGAAGTGTAATGAGAGTTATAAATTTTGAAAGACATGTCTGTCATGAGAGGTCGGAGCAGAGATGCTCACTATGTGACGTTTTGAGAGACACTGACCAGTTCCCAGCCCTGTTACTAGATGATCAACAGCCAGTCAGGAGCATCGTAAGGGACAGGGCTGGACACCAGATGCACAGGTGCTGTGAATTAAATATAGTATTAAATTTTTATATTTCATTTCCAATGTCATACATGTTGGCAAGTTTGCGATTTCACAACTAGCTCTATTTTCCCTATGGTTATATAAATATGATCCTTTTTATGCATTGGTATAATTCTTAACTGGTGTGACTTGAACTGATTTTTCTTTTTTTATTGCTTATCTCAAAGCACGGTATGATAAGGTTAGTGGTGCCTGTCATTACTCTTAACATGCTCCTCTGGCTGGTCAACGTAACTACTTCTGCAGCATTATAACAGTAGACCTATTAAGCTCAAAAGTCATAATAACTTTTTCAAAATAGAATATGAATTGCAAAATTTTTTTTTTGAATGTTGAAATTCTAGGCTATGTTGAAGCTGCCTGTATGTTGCAAAATGATTTATATTCTTAAAAAGATAATCTAAGCCTTCTGAGATGTAATCCCTGTTACTAAAGAATTTATTTGTGGAGATTACTTGTTCTTTGAGGAATGAAAGATGATGTTGATTTTAATTCTATGGAGAAGATGGCTATTACTCGAAATATCTATTAGTGTTAATGTCAAGGTCTACGGAACACTCGTTTTGTAACTGGCTTAAAATATTTTCTGAAAAGTCTTTCTGCTCTCTTTTGCTGTATAATTTATTCATTCATAAAGTGCTTGAAGTGCAAGAATGTGTAGACAACTGCATATGCTTTCTGGCCAGAAATTGTTAATATAAAGATGTGAATGCGAAGTGTAATTCATTTATAGTAAGTAAAGATACCCAACACACCTAGCCCTAAGAACAAAATCTTGGCTATAGCAAAAGAATAATAGCTTAGGCGAATATTTGCTTGTAAGCCATAAATTTTTGAAGGGTTAAGAAATATACGTAACTTAAATAATTTTATTTTATGTAAATCCAAATATTACTCTAACAAATGTATAATAAATGGTTTCAAGATAATTTCATTGTTGCTACTCATTGTAACTTATGTTACACCAGGTGGGTCAATATTGCTCCGCCACTCTAATGTTTGCGTCACACGCTCACCTCACCAGTTGATGTCAATGGATGCATTCTACTTTTGTATTTACTTATTTACATTTTTTCCAGCGTTGAGGCATAAAAAAAATCCAATAAGACTATTTCAAATTTTATGGTTACATTGGAAGTGATATTAGTGTTGTGACAATTTTTTCCGTTTTTTTATTTAACAGTTGAACTTAGGTTTGATGATGACTTTTATTTTGTCAGAGGCATCGGCGATGAATGAATGTGTTTTGAAAATGTTTCATAACAGTTTTTCTGAAATCTGGCTACACTTGATATTTTCTGACAGTTTTTTTTCTTATATGACTGATTTGACTCTTATGAAACATATTTTGGCCTTATTGTATGAAATAATCGTGATTTTGCATTGAAATATTAGATAAACATGTAGCATGTTAGGTTGCCATTTCGTGAATTTTGAACGAAATCATATGCAATTATGTCGTTTCACTTAAGATCATAACTGTACACCGAAAGAGAGCAAAAGGGACTTTAAGAAAGTAAAATTTTGTTAGAACAGAGTTTTGCATGGCCCGTGGCATTATTACTAAATTATTTAGAGTAATGGTTGTCTTCTCGATATAATTGAAATCAACACCATCTTTTATTCTTCAAAGAACAAGTAATCTTTAAAAATAAATCCTTTAGTAAATGCGAATGTATCTCAGAAGCCTTAGATTATTTTCAATAGTCCTATAAATCATTTTGCAACGTACAGACTTAATGAGTATACCTAAAACTTCAAAATTCAAAGTAAACTTTTTGTAATTCATGTTCTAATTTTGAAAAATTTTGTAAGATTGTTGAGCTTATTAGGTCTACTGTTATTTGTTGTAGAGGTAATTACGATGAGTAGCAAGTTAAACGCACTGGCATTGACTGCACTTCCAACCTTATCACTCTATGCTTTGAGGGGAACAGCATAGAAAATAAATTATTTCACGTAGATCATAAGTTATACCAATGTATAAGAGATCATATGTATACCCATAGGAAAAATAATTTTAGCTGTAAATTCACAAAGTATCAACATTTATGACATTGGAAATAAAATAGTTTAACATTACTTGGCAACTGCTACGTTGAGTCTGCGTGTTTGGATAATACAAAAAGAATCGTGTTGCGTCACCTATGAGCATGGCTCTACTTGTAAAAGGTAAGGACGCAGAAGTTCCTGTGAAGGCAGCCAGTGCTATGGTAGGGGACGGCCCGAGGTGAAGTGACCACCATTGTAATTTTTTAGGAAGACTGCGTTGAAGATGGTAGGCTGAAGCTTGTAGATGGAACTGAATCGCCAGTAGTGTAAGGAGCATACTGATACTTATGTGGAACAGAAGAAGAGGCACCATAATTTATTGATATGCAGGCGTGGAGAAGGTGCTTTGAGATAGAGGTTGGACAAGAACAAATGTACTTTAAGCTTTGGTAACTGAAGACCAAATGTCTGTTAGGAAATGGGTTCATGCACTTGTTGATAGAAGTATCCATAGGTATACAGTTGCATAGATTTATGTAAATACTCTATTATGAAGGAGAGTAGCATGCTATTTATAACCTTATTCTTGGAAACGTTTTAGGCATTAAGAACCTAAAAAAAAGAATGATCAAAGCTGAGACTGAGATGGATGAGAAAGCTGTATGAATGGACAAATAGAAAACAAAAGGAACAGGCCAGAGGAAAGCAATGCATGAATTGATATGGAAGAGGTTAGTACTGAGACAACAGGGGTTGTGACCAGAGACCAAGTCTAACAAGAGGAATACAGTATAAAATTACTGGCACTAACTTCTAGCATCATAGATGTAGGAGGAGAGCAGCTAAATGAAGCCCAGTGGAAGGATCGTAGCCTAGTTGGTCAAGGGTGACAATCAAAACTAAGGCAGAATACAGGACAAAGGGTGAAGGAACTTTTAAGCTCAAGGTTATTAATAATGTCATACTGTTTTTTCTTGGGCAAGGTTGCTGAAGAAGTGCAGCATAACCTTGTACCACAGATTTATCTGGCCTAAGTGGAAGTGGGACTTATCAGTCTGCTGTGAGTGGTAATTTTGGAGCTAAGAAGACCGTTAACTCTATAACCAGTAGTTTTAATAGGCCAAAAGTGACTGTGGACATTACCACATTTTGGAGGCCTTGCTAATTTGCCAGAAGACTCCACCAAGGGGCTACACTAGCAAGATGCAGCTAGGGAAGATGCTTCACTTACATCTTTTCGGCACTAGATTTTGCTACAAGTTATCCAGAGGCTGCACTCCTTGCAAAGCGAGCAGGTGGCAGAGGAACTACTTGAAATTTTCAGCTGGGTAGGATTAACCAAGGAAATGCTCAGTGACTGAGGTACCAAGTTTACTTCTAAGATGATGAGGGAGATGAGCCATCTTGCAAGTATCAAGCAACTATCTACGACTGTATAATGCAACAGAATATGCAAAAGGATTACTGATGTGCAGAACTCTATGTTGAAGATGTGCCAGGAGTGACTGAAGGTTTATCTACAGGATTTTCACCGTTTAAGGTTTTGCATGGAAGGACCATGAGAGGACCAGTTCAGATTCTCAAGGAATTATGGACTGTGAAGATGAAATGTGCAGCACCTCCCAGTATGTGTTAGAGCCGAGGAATCACCTGGAAGAACTCTGTCATCTAGCCAGGGGGAATTTATATGCATCACAGGGACACCAGAAACATCACTCTAACAAGAGGTCCAGAGAACATTGTTTCAAGTTGAGACAGAAGGTATCAACATTGCTACCAATGGGGGCAAACATACTGATGTTGCAGTAGAGAGGGTCTTATAGAGTCAGGGAGATAGTTAATTCCATGGACTATAGAATGAAGCAGCAGCAGTCGTTGAAAAAGAGAGATGCCTGATTGCAACTGTCATTGAGGAAAAAGGTGACTAGGACCAAGTAATCCCAGATGATGACTGGTTGAAGGGAGAGAAGACGCTGAGATGTCAACCAGAAGGAGGTGTTCCAGTTACTGGAGGAATACCAAGACATCTTAACCAGCAATCGAGGAAGGACATTGTTAGGAGGAGATTGCATCAAAGTGATGATAGAGCAGTCAGTTAGAACAAAGATGTATAATATTAGCAATGCCAGTATATACAAGCCGCATCACTTCTAGGACACCATGTTTGTTTACATTTAGGGAAAGGTGCACAGTGTTCCAAATGGCCTCTGGTAACACTTACAAGGAGTTTGAAAAGCAGGTCCGCAGTCTGCTTGTCAGCAGCAACATCCTGTTTCAACTGCTGGGCAAAGTTGAGAATCAGGTACCTTCCAGATGGAAGTCTCCTGAATTTCATCATCCTGCTCCACCTTCGCTACAGGCTCTACTGCTATTTCAACTTCGAGACCAGAAAAATGCTTACTCAAAGCAACACAAATGACAGAAAAGCAAAGATACTTCAGCATTTATAGTGGCCATGTTCTTGTGATTGTTTATATTGTACATAATGTATTATTTTTCAATTACCACTGTTACATGGGTTTATCTATGCAAGACCATAATTTTGATCAACACTGGATGTCGACATAAATAATAGATTTACTGGTCCAGTCAATACTCTACAGATTGTGGCCTGTCCGTTCTATTTCACAATTTCCACATCGCCTTCAGGTGTATATTTTAACAGTCCTAACTAATATGATTCACAGTAGAGCTTCATTGTTGAATTTGTATAATTTTCTATATAATTGTAAATGATTGATTGTTAAAAAAAGGCAAAAGAATAAACTATACGATGTTCTACATTATTGTTGTTCATATATAATAAATGATTTTAATGAAATACTGCAGTCTTTTAATAATTGTTAAAAACAGCCAAGAATGCTGCATTTATATCAGAAAGTAAGGGCATAGAATTATTTCCATGTAAGTAAGGGTTGAAAGTTAACCCATTTCTGCGGCCATAACTTTGACAAGTGTAAACTGTCAGCTGAGGAGGTTGACTGCCATAAATGATGTTATATGAACTGCCTATGTAGCTGTAATATTTTTTCATTAATATTGCAGTTGTGTATTGAAAGAGCAACATTATTTTGGTAGTGAATGCTCTTTAGGCCAGGAAAATGCAGTATGAGTGATGGTGAGGCTGTCAAACTGGCCCTTTTATGCATTCAAATACTTCATCTTCCACACAAAAGTACATTAAAGTAATGTATGTCTGTCCTTTCAACCCATCATAACAGTGAAAGTATGTATATCAACTTAAATCTGCTGTCTACAGTGCTCTATAAGCTCATAGTTATGCCCCAGTGCTGTTTGTAGCACTATGCATCTTGCCCGAAATGTAAACAAACCTGGCGTCCTGTTGTAGTTCAGTGGAAAGCCTGGAAGTGATGGGGCTCATATATATATAGGCTCTGCTATCAGGAAACTGATCCAGGGAGACGTCCTGGGGATCCTCAAGATGGGAATCATCTAGAGGTTAACTTCTGCATACTGCTTGTGTAGTGATGGTGGGGGAAAGGATGGATCAAATAACCTCTGCATGTATTATCATTGGTTGAAAACCATAACCAAATTTGAAAGTAAGTACATGGGAAATCTTGAGGCTATGATGGTAAAATTAGGCAACGATAGATTTTTCATCAAGGTGGACTTGAGTTAAGGATATTGGTAGATTCCTGTGGAAGTAACACAAGTTGGGTGTCATGAACTAGACATTAATATTCAAAGGTGTGATGAGGAAGATGCTAACAGGAACCAAGGACACTGAACATTTTGTGGACGTGTTTCACTTGTATAGCATAATGGGAAAAACACATCAGGGGGTTCAAAGACATTCTAGAGAATGAGGAAGCAGACTGGTACTCTGGCTTTCCAATTGTTTTTCTCTGCAAGTGAGGCAAAGCTGATGAAGGTCCAGGATGCAGCACCACCAAAGACCAAGACTCTGCAAGTGAGGTCTTTCACAGGTTTGACTAGCTACTAAAGCAAGTTTGTGAAAAACTACACAAGTCTAGCAGCACCTTTGACCGATCTAGTGAAGAAGGGACAACAGAATAAAGTGGAGTGGAAAGAACCTCAACTACAGGGATTTGTTGGACTGAAGCAGGCATTAGGAAAGCCACTGATGCCATGAGTACCAGACTTCATTAAGACTTTATTTTTGAGGGTGGAAGCATCGAGTATAAAACTAGCAAGAGTGCCTCAATGGCGTGATCGGTATGGCCTTGGCCTGCCACCTCGGTGGCCGCGAGATCGATTCTCGGGCAAAAGAAAGTGTCTGGTGATAATATTTGTAGTAAAGAGATTTCACCCTTAAGGTAGGTTTACACCTACGCACTTTTGTGGTGCGGGCTGTTACAGCATGGGACTGCAAGAAACCGCACCAAAAGCGCACCAAAAGCGCGCCACCTCGCTGGCGGTGGCTGGTGTGGACCGTTAAAACTGCATGACGCCGCCCGGATTTTAAATAATTTCAAATTTCTGTGCAGTGTCTGGTTGCGTGATGAAGTCGCATGAAGCCGTAAGTGGGTGCCGTGCTACACCGCACCACACAGCACGTGGTGCGATGTGGTGCGACTTCGTACCACCCGCGAGGGAGTGTTATGGCGTGATGTTACGGCGCTGTGTGGTGCCCGTGCGGTGCCATTACGGCGCCATCATACACTATTAATACATGGCGCGCACATGTTGCGGGGCATGCGGCATGCGTGTGGTGTGTTACGGCGTCTCCCTAGGTAGATTGGATGGAAGATTGCCACGCATTCTGGGGAGGATAAAAGGGACCTGACTGACCATGGGGGCATCATTCGCGCTCTTGACAGCCTATCGACACGGATACCCAGCCACTCTCACCCAGCGACGCTAACCCAGCCACTCTCACCCAGCGATGCTCACCCAGCCACGCTCACCCAGCAACGTGTCACGATGCCTCTTTGGAAGACCACCCCCAGGCCTACCCAGCAGTCCCAGGACACCCAGGACACCCAGGACATCCAACCTTCACAACGGTCGGAGACGTTGGACCCTGACCACGACGAAGAGCTGCCTGTTGAGCCGACCCTATTGCTTGTGGAAACCCAGGACATTGCAGGCCTGAGTGGTATCGTAGTGCAGCCGAAGAAACGATACATCCCCAGCAAGAAAGACATACAAGACTACCCATTCACGCCAGAGGACAAAGGTATCATCGTCGAATTCATCAAGGTTCACCCTACCTTGTACGACAAGCGGGACAGGCAATGGTCAAATCCGAGGAGGAAGGAGGAACTCTCGCGTGAACTGGCAGCAAACTTCACGAATTGCACCTTCCAGCAAGTTTGGAAGTACTTCGAGGCTCTCCATACCGACTTTGGGAAGATAGAGAAGAGGGAGTACAAGATTGGGTCGCCTGCACACAACAGGACACCACGGGAGGAGGAGGTGATGACTACGTGGGCATTCCTGGGAGGTCACATCACCCACGAACCCACAGAGTAACAAGCGATTGGTTCTCACCTGTATTGTTGTAGAGAACTGACGATGACGATTCCTCTACTGACATGTCGGGTCTATCATCAGCTTCGATCCAGTGGAGGAGGCGGCTGAAGCAGAAGAGAACAACCAACTTGCCAGAGGACCGACGGCTATCCGCTGACACAGTTGATTCTACAGAAGGACTGCAGACTCAGCTGACCCAGATTATGACAAGCATCAACACACTGATGCCACAAGCACAGGACAATACGCATCATGACATCACCATATTTGTCCAGTACTTGACTCAACTCTTGGAGTAAGTGCCTCGACGATACCAGAAGCCGTTTTTTTGAGCAAGTCATCAGGCTTTGTCACAGTTTGGAGGGACCCGAGGAAGAGTATGCCACGACGAAAGAGGCTCGTGGGGGTTGTTCCCATGGGACGCCCCCACAAATTGATAAAGAAACGCAGACTAAACCAGGAACTTCGACAGCTTCTGCACTGCTACCGATTCAGGGAGCATCACACCAGTGGTTTGCGTCTCAACCCCAACCTGTGTTCTTCTGTGATCCCATTCCTCAACAGCAGCCTCAGCAGCAGCAGGTGTACTCGACACAGGCGACATGGGTAGCGACACCATCATTCTTCCCCAGTGGAGGGTCGACACCACTGAACTTCTCTCCTCGACCTTCCACTTCTTAGCTGTGCTGTAGCCGTTGGTCAACAGTCTCTTGGCAGACTTGCGGCCCCCTACCCCTGGTGCCAGCATTTCGACACCGAAACCTACTGCCGCAGAGGATCCCCCCACCTACGACTTGACCATCTTCCCAGGTGAAAAGGAGGACATTGACCCTGAATCAATGGAGTGATATTGTAAGCAATGCAAATAAATATAATGTTATTTTTTAAATAATAATTTAATTTTTTGTTTTTTTTGTAATAGTAAATGATTTTGTAAATTCTATAACATTCATAATGTTTCTTTTTGTAATAAATATATTGAAATACTGACTTGCATTTACATTTCCCTAATTGATGCATAATTTATATGTCATGACAATATATATGATGATATGATTGGGTGAAATGAAATTGATAATGAAAAAGCATGGCCATAAAGAATAATAACATGAAGTATAACAGGAAATATAAAATGAAATATATGTGAAATATTAAATATGAAATGAATAGAACTCGGAAAATAACTTGAACTATGAAATGTAATCGAATAATGAAAGAGCATGTCCATAAAGAATAATAACAAGAAGAAATATAACAGGAAATCTAACATGAAATATGATATATGAAATATGAAATAAATAGAATTCGGAAAATAACTTGAACTATAAAATGAAATGTAACATGAAATAAATATGGCAGGAATCTAACATGAAATATGATATATGAAATATGAAATAAATAGAATTCGGAAAATAACTTGAACTATAAAATGAAATGTAACATGAAATAAATATGGCATCAAATGATATAATAACATACAAGGTAAAGAACAATAATATAATATTGAGAACATGATGAAATGAACATGAACACATACAAATATGATAATGAAACAATAATTAACATTGACTGGACATAGTTATTAACAGGGGAACAATGAAAAATCAGTAACAGACCAATGATATATTGACCTCAGTTGATAATATGTGATATTTGCAGTTGAAAATGTTAAGGTATAAACCAAGTCCCAATTTCATTTTCTTGCATTCTATGCTTTTCATGTTTATTTTCTTACATTCTATGCTTTTCATGTTTATTTTCTTACATTCTATGCTTTTCATGTTCATTTTCTTACTTTCTATGCTTTTCATGTTAATTTTCTTACATTCTATGCTTTGCATGTTCATTTTCTTGCTTTCTATGTTTTTCATGTTCATTTTCTTACATTCTATGCTTTTCATGTTCATTTTCTTACTTTCTAGGCTTTTCATGTTCATTTTCTTACATTCTATGCTTTTCATGTTCATTTTCTTACTTTCTATGCTTTTCATGTTCATTTTCTTACTTTCTATGCTTTACATGTTTGTTTAGTATAAGTATTTTTGTTATGTCCATCATTTGCTTCTCATATGTCTCATTATTATGGATTATGTTATTATTACTTTCAGTTAATTATTTTCCAACATCATTTTTTATATGTACCAATCATCATTCCAATATTCTTTATTATAATAATATTGTTATTAGGACAATACAAAAGTATATGAGTATAAAACAATGAGAAATGCATCATGATCTTTATTTCGCTCTTGCCATTCCACTGCACCTGCCTCCAATGAGTAGTACTGGGCCAGGTAATCTCTGACAGCATTTGCTCGACGTGTGTAGTTTGGTCCCCTTCTTGCCATGAGTCGTTCCATGAGGTTCAGCGACTCCTGCCTCCAAGTACCTGGTACGATGTTATGGTGTTGGTCCTCATGGTCGACGTCGGTACCAGCACATGGGTAGCGTTGCAGTGCCAGGTTGTGCATGTCACATGCACAGAAAGTTATCTTCTTGCACACCTGTACATCCTGTTGCATCGTCGTCCCGAAGACTCGCCATCTCATCTGCAGCAGGCCGAATGCGTTGTCCACCACACGACGAGCCGAGATAATCTGTAGCTGTATAGTCGTTCGGTGGGATCTTGTGATTGGTGGGAGTAGTCCTTCATCAACCACGGATTGAGAGCAAAGGCATCGTCGGCGACTATGTGGAAGGGGATGGGTTCATCGTCGTTAGGCAGATTTCTGTCCTGTGGGAGTCCTGCTCGGTTGTTTGTGATAGCCCTGGCCAGGTTGCACTTCTGCCAGGTTCCTCCATCCCCAGCACCTCCTTCTGCACTGACGTCGGCGAACAGGAACCTGTACTTTGCATCGGAGAGGGCCATGAGGACGATGCTGTGGAACTTTTTGTAATTGAAATATAGTGATCCTCCACCTTTGGGTTTCTTGATTGCGACGTGCTTCCCATCCAGGGCTCCCACACAATTGAAGTAGTTCCACTTAGAGGCGAATCGTTTTGCTACATCATTCCATTCTTCTGGTGTCTTGGGGCACTTCATCACTTCTCGTTTGTATGTGTCGATAATGGCTTGGCAGACTAATGGGACAATTGGGCATATGGAACTCTTGGAGACTCTGAAGCTGTATTGGAGGCTTGTATAGTAGTTCCCACTTGCCAGGTGGCGGAAAGTGACCACCAACTTGAGTCCCACCTCTTGTGCAAGCCGCATTTTCGTGTCCTTCTTGAAAATAGGTGTCAGCCTTTCGACCATCTCCTCGAACAATTCAGGGTAGATGTGTAGAAAGTTCTTGTGTCCTTTGCGGTCCTCCTTGTTCAGTTCTTGTAGTAGCTGGTCATAGTCTCCATGTAGTTGTCGCCGTGTTAGTCACTTCCAAGCCCAAATCCGCCCTGCCCTGCCGTCCTCTCTGCGTAATGGTGCAGGTGGCTGTGGCACTGTAGTACGTCTTCTCAACCTGCCAATGACCTGGACTGCACAGAGACACAGGACAGCTACCAAAAATCTCTGGGTCTCCTGGGGTGAGAGGCTGTTGAGGTCCATATTGCATGCTGGGTGGGCGTGGAATGAAGGATGTGATTGGCAGGCCTCTATATATACCCAAGGTTCATATCTGGCACGGTGTGGCACGGTGCATGTGCAACAATCATACACCGTTCCACGTCGTGTCTCGTGCAGATGTGCGTGCACTCCACAGCAACACCACAAGCCACCCGCAACACACTGTTACACAGAGTAACAAAGCTGCAAGAGCGCGTGCCCTGGCATAGCAACAACCACCATAAAACCACACCAACATCGTAACACTCCTCTAGACACCGCAACGTCACCGCAACAACCCGTCGTAACATGCCCGTAACACACCGCACAGGTCCGTGCCACGCCGTAACAACCCGGAACACAAAATTGCGTAGGTGTAAACCTACCTTTACTTGTATGAGACCACATTTTGTGATGAGATAGTCCACAAACCACTTGCATACTTTCAACATTGCAATTACTGAAAGTCCATGGATCAAGGGTGATCCTTGGACTTTCAGCCTTGCAGGCACTCCAGACCCACAATTTTTGAGTGGAGAGCATTCCAGGAAAGTTCAACATAGGTGCAGACTAACTCAGAAGGATAAATGGAAAAAAAAGATATGAGTAACGTAGGCGTGTGCTGTCAAAGCAATAACCTTTGAGATTATCATTTTTATTTGTATACAGTTTCCACTTGCACCGTTTTCTGTTGCAGCGTCAAAAAGGAAGAGCAATGTTCTCTTACGTTTTTGATCCATTATCAGAGATGCACTAGTTCCTTGCATAAGTTTAGTTAAAAGAAATAATCAATTATACAGATATTAATGTGAAATGTCACTGTTTTTATTTACGCCTATATTCATGTTAGAAACTATTTTCTTAGTGGTTTTACGTAAACTGTATATACAAGATGGTGACCGGTATGTTGATTTCCATTTTTTTTATTCCGGTTATTTGATTTCCGGCAAGTTGATTCCCAGTATTGTTGATTCCCGGTAGTTTGATTCCCGACTGATCATACCTATTCTAGTAAATAAGCAAACAGACCAATTATTTACAAATCGACCATTTATTTACAAAAACAAACTTCCAAATAAAGAAATGTCTTATTTACTAAGGCATTTCTGTATTCGGAAACCAGTTTTTAACTATGCCTCATACCATTCTAAGTACCCGTGGAGGACAGAAATTCGTTGACGATTTAAATTACACTTACGAAAAGCATAGAACAAATGCTGATGGATCAAAAATTTATTGGAGGTGTGATGTGAAGAGCTGCAAAGCACACCTGCATACTTCAACAGAAGAAAAGGACTACAAGGTACTGGACCCTATTGGTGAACATCATCACAGTTCATGTGAAACAAAACCAAAAATATGTGAGGCCTTAACTTGTCTGGAGGCTGCATCACTTTCAAGCCAAGTGCAACATTAAGTGAAAATGCAAGAGCCCAACGACCCTCGTCATCATGCTTGAGTCTAAGCACCCGGAAACGGCGTCAAATTAATGAAGTAGTTCCCATACTTCCCGTACACAGATAGGACTGGATTTATACTACCAGACGAGTTTAGGATATTGGACAGTGGTGAAGTTTTCCTACAATTTGACAGCGGCGAAACAGATGAAAGTAGATTACTCATTTTTGCAACAAATCAGGGACTTGATGATTTGTTGCTTGCAAAACACTTAGCCGGGGATGGAAGGTTTAAGTGTGTGCCTAAAATATATTTCCAGTTTTTTACTTTAAATATTCAGATGCATAACTTCAGTGTACCAAGGTTATTTGCCTTCCTCCCAGACAAGAAAGAAGAAAATGTTGGAATTATGCCTCAATTTAAATCCCCATGTGTACATGGTGGATTTTGAAAATGCGTATGTGAACAGTGCACGTAATTATTTCCCAAATGTATCTTTTTCATCATGCGTTTTCCACTTATCGCAAAGCATTTATCGCAAGGTTATTATTAGGGTTTTAAAGAAAGATATCACAGAGATGCTGAATTCAGTGTGAAAGTTTGGTGTTTTTCTGTCCCGTCACTACTTCCTATGGATGATGTGGTAGATGGTTTTGACGAGCTTCCAGACGACGAGGACATACCTCAAGAACTGGTTTCCTATTCTGAGGCATGTTATATTGAGTGCGAGAGGGGTAGAGGTCATCGACGAAGGCGAATAGCACCCCCTTTTCCTATGCATATATGGAATTTACGTGAGAGAACTTTGCAAGATCAACCTCGCACCAATAACAATTTAGAAGGGTACCACTGTGCTCTACAGAGTGTTGTTTCAGGTGTTCATCCTAATATGTGAAGTTAATTTTAGCATTATTAAAAAAAAAAAGCCTTACCCATTTGAAGAAAGTTCAGTTTGACGGTGGCCACGGTATTCCAGAGAAACGAAAGTACAAGGACTTGAACGAGAGACTAAAAAATATTATTTTTCGGTATGATTCACAGAAACCGATTTCCTGAGAGCTATTGCAAGGATTTTACATGATTAAAACTAGCATTTCCCCATTTTTAATACACTTTTATAAGTATTTTTGTTCACCAAATTTTTTTGAATATTTTTTAATAAATATTGTTTCTGTACAAAGACTTTACATGTTTCTTTTTTCTATTTTAATTGTGTTATTGAAATTATTGTTAATGAATAAATTCCTATTTGGGTAAATGAGCCAATAGGCAATTTACTTACAAAACAAATTTACAAGGGATAGGTCCTGAAAAAAAAATTATCAGAAGCTCATTATTTCTTCGTTAATAAGTTGGAATCAAACTACCGGGAATCAACAATACTGGAAATCAACTTACCGGGAATCAAATAACCGGAATAAAAAACCGGGAATCAACATACCTAGAATCATACAAGATATTCCAGACTGCCTGAATGGACAAGGATTTGGGAAAGTCTGCTTGTTATATGTTACAGTTCATCTAATCAGAAATTTAATAACACAGTTATAATGCCAAAAGGCCACGTCCACCACAAGGCTATCTTTCAACTCATTTAATATATATATATATATATATATATATATATAGATATTACTTATAGACTTATATGTATCTAGTATATATGTGTGTGTGTGTGTGTGTGTAGAGAGAGAGAGAGAGAGAACTCCCGTATGGGTTATTGCCATACAGTGTGCGTCACACAGTTCACAGTACGCATTACTTAAGGTTCTTTGCAGCGTCCCTTCAACCCCCAGCAGCAAACCCTTTCATTCATTTTACTTTATCTCTGTTCATATTCTCGTTCTTCATCTTACTTTCTATCTTCTAATTATTGTTTCATAGTGCAACAGCGGGGTTTTCCTCTTGTTACACCTTGAAAGCATTTTTACTCTTTCCCTTTCAGCAGTGAATGACTTCATAGGTTCCAGCGCCTGGCTTTGACCTAAACTTTATATTCTAATTCCGTGAGAGAGACAGAGATGCTCCCATTTTCATCCAGTAAATTCAGAAGCTTCCTATAGAGAGGTGGTGTCATCAGTGTACTTCACATGGTACGCTGTTGGCACTATTTAACGTTCTTGGCAGCGTCCCTTTGGCTCTTAGCTTCAACCTTTCATTCGTTTTACTATGCATCCGTTTATATTCTCTTTCTTCCATCTTACTTTCCACCTCCTTCCGACAATTGTTTCAACATTATTTTCAGCGGAGAATGACGCCATTGATCCCAGTGCTTGGCTTTGGCCTAAATTTTGTATTCCAAGTTGAAAGCTAAACTGGAACCTCCTAGTCTGAAAAGTCCTACAGCTACTTCATATGCCTGCACTAGAGCATATCTTAAAACTTATTTGTCCATGCCATACTCACACTATGCCACTCACCTCATTTTGTATGTTCACACTTGTAGCCACAGCTGTACCATATCTCGACATTTCTATTATTCAGTTTTTGTTACCCCTAGCATAATGTGCAAGCAATTATTTACAAATGCTTCCATACTTTTTTGTACACACATACATATATATACGCATATGCATAAAAGTTGATTTATCCTTCCTTTTATACATCACATCTTTGACTTCTCTCCAAACACTCTGCAGAGACCCTGCCTGTATTCTGTTTCACCAATACTTCAAATTCTGTAATTCACCTCTTTGCTCATGTGACCATTATCCTTTAACATACTCCCACTTACGTCAGTCAGCACATCTTTCATATTTGCGATATCCGAACTGATATCCATCCTCCATCCATGAGGTTTTAGTTTTCTGTAAAAGAAAACTACTGAGATAGCTATTTCTCTGTCCGTCCGCACTTTTTCTGTCCACTCTCATATCTTATAAACTACTGAGGCTAGAGGGCTGCAAATTGGTATTTTCATCATCCACCCTCTAATCATCAAACATATCATATTGTTGCCCTTTAGCCCCAGTAGTTTTTATTGCTTTTAAAGGTTAAAGGTAGCCATGATTTTGCGTCAGGCACCTCTGTAGGTGCCAACAACACAAGCCACCACCTGGCTACAGCTGAGTTTCATGGGGCGTGGCTGAGAGTTTCATACAGCATAATATATTATACGAAAAACTCGATGGCACTGAAGAAACTTCGGCGCATATTACACTTGTATACTCTAGCATCCATTCACAGGGCTCTTCAGCCTTTTTAGTTTTCTGTAAAAGAAAAATATTGTGCCGGCTTTATTTGTCAGTCCGTTCGTCCGCCCTCGGATCCTAAAAACTACCTAGGCTAGAGGGCTGCAAATTGGTATTTTGATCATCCTCCTTCCGATCATCAAACACACCAAACTGCAGCCCTCTAGCCTAGGTAGTTTATTTTTTTATTTTTTTTATTTAAGGTTAAAGCTAGCCATGATCGTGCATCTACCAGTGCTTTCCGGAACCATGGGACGCACCCTCACTCAACCGCATCTGTTGAGCAACTGGAGAACTGCCGGTCATAGTTGACGGTTTGATACAGTATTATACTTTGTACATAAAACTTGATTGCGCCGAAAAAACTTCGACGCATTTTTTACTTTTTTTTATTATTATCTTGTACCACCTATGAACACTGTGGTCTGTGGATATCCGCTGCGAAGTCCATGCACAAGCCCCTCCCATATCCCTCAACTTTGCTTGACATCCAGTGTCTTTTCTTCTCCTTGTAACTACTATTGGTTTCACAGACAGTGCAAGCACGTTGTTGTACAATAACTCTGTAAAGAACACTCGTATCGGTACGAAATTTTGCTATAGTGTATTGCACCCAGTACCGTTATTTATAAAAGTATCATGAATCACTAACTGCAAATGAATAAAGACGCTTGTTTCTGTACCAAGAGGCAAAAACTCGATTAGGCAGAAATGGATACGAACACAACAGTATAAAAAAGTAACGCCTACCCTCTACTTTCTTCCCTCACCTGCCCTCCCCCTCCGTTCTCTCTCTCTCTCTCTCTCTCTCTCTCTCTCTCAAAGTTGTTTCAGTTTAAACTTATTTTGTATGATTTTTTCTATCTGTCTATCTATCTACTATCTTATAGTTTACATTGTTTTATATATCTAATGATTGACTCTGTTGTTACCTGCCAATTGACCGATTTATATATGTATTAATCCGCTCATCTCTCTCTCTCTCTCTCTCTCTCTCTCTCTCTCTCTCTCTCTCTCTCGTAGTGGTATATATACACACAAAATAAACATTCATAACTTCAATATATGTGCATCGGTATAATCAAGGCTTTATCTTAAACGAATGTCCGGTCGAAAGGTTCAACTTTTATTTGTAACACATAGAGTCACTATAACCAGTTACCTATTCAAACCAACCTGAAGGCAATTGGCGACTTTCTCTTTGCTAAAAAAGTTGAAAAGTTGCGTGACAAACGCATTTCTGCAACCATGCCGGCAGATATGTTCCGAGGTGGCCATCTTTTCTCCACCTTCGTAATACAAGTATATGGCTGATGTCCTGAGTCCAAATGAGGATTGCGAAGACGGTAACCAAACACAAGTATAACAGTCGCTATACCATCAATCATATGTATCGTTCTACTACACCATACATTCAGATATATCTCACTCTAGTAAACATTTGCAGTACTACTATCAGAGAGAGAGAGAGAGAGATGAGTGGATCAATGCATAAATAAATCGGTCAACTGGCAGGTAACAACCGAGTGGATCAGTACATATAAACGATAATGTAAACTATTAGATTGATAGAAAAAATATTTCAAAATAAGTTTAAACTTAAATAATTTTGAGAGAGAGAGAGAAGAGTGGGGGAGGGCAGGTGAGGGAAGAAAGGAGAGGGAAGGAAGGAGGAGGGGGTGGAGGTGGAGGGAGAGGGTATGAGGAACTTTTTTTATACTGTTGTGTTCGTATCCATTTCAGGCTAATCGAGTTTTTGCCTCTTGGTACAGGGACAAGTGACTATTCTTTACAATTAGTGGTTCATAATACTCTTATAAATTACAGCACTGGGCGTAATACACTATAGCAAAATCTCGTACTGATGCGAGTGTTCATTACCGATTTATTGCCCAAAAACGTGCTTGCACTGTCTGTTAAACTAATAGTAGGTCTTAAAAAACTAATGGAGCCATGGAAGCATAATACATCCTTGTCTGAGACCTACCAGTTAGTCTCATATCTGTATAATCGAACACAAGCTTTTGTTTCATCATGAAAACTTTGTTGTTTTAAAGTGCTCTTGGTTCTTACACCGTAAGTCACTTTTTTTACTTTTTAACTAAAACCTTACCATCTACTTTCCCTGGCTTACTAAATTATATTATGCCTCCATAATTCTTGCAGCCTCTTTCCTGATCTTTTCACACAAAGGAACAGTTATTTCTGTCGTCCATTTCTTAGTAGATTTCTAGACTTACTTTAGTCACCCTAACCCAAGTTAAGCGCTCAAGTACACCATTGCCACCGTCACGCAGAATCTTCCTGGTAACATTGTTAAAAACTGGTAGGTACTTTTCCATTCTTCAACCCTTTGAATACTCACTCTCTCCTTTATCTTCCCAATCCAACAACCTTTTCCAAAATGTTTAAAACACTGACAGGCAACTGTGCTCTCTTCCAAAAATATTTCTCACTCATTGGTCTTTTTGCTTTTTTCTTCCCTTCAGCACAAGTTCTTTTTCATCCTAAAGTAGTCTCAAATTCACCCCTATATCTTCATTATCTTCCACTATTTTACGCAGTTTTTTCTTGCCTGCTTTATTCAGATCCTTGTATGCCTCTACAGAATCTTCTTTAGGGGTCTCCAACTGCACTTTGAACAATACCTTTGTTTTATTTCGTTAAATCTCTTAAAATTCTCAGTTGTGCATTAATTTCTCTGGCCTATGCACTTGCATTCTTAAGCAATTTTATTTAAATTTTATATATATATATATATATATCATAATATATATATATATATATACATATAATATATATATTTCTCAGCTTTCAACCTTCCCTCTGACATGAGGTGGCCCATACAAAATCAAGACAATGGTAACTAGGACATTTGCTCACACCCTGCCACCTTTTTTTATTCATTTATTTTATGACACCTCCTCACACGTCTTACCATCATCCATTCCTTAACTTTACTGCCAAAAATAAATTTATTGCTCTATCTTCCAGGCTTCCATTTACTCTTTTAACCTCATTTATGCTTAACTCTCCTCACTTGCATAGACTTTCAAATTCTTGTACTATTTTCTGCAGTTTCTCTTCACTCTCCCAAATAAGTGCTGTATCGCCATGCCATACTCCATTCCTAACTCATTTACTAAATTATCCCACAACTTTGCACTTACAGCTGCTGTCCTTTCTCCATCTTCTCATATCACCCCACCCATAATTATATTGACCAGAAATGGAGCCACAACACACACCTGTTTTCGACCCACTTTGACATCAGACCAGTCCCTTTCACGTCTGCATATTTTACCACAAGTTTCACTTCTATCATAGAAACTTGAAATTACTATCAACAACGTGTCTTCAGTACTACAGATCTTGAACAGCCTCCACAGTACCTCTCAATCTATTCTGTTATAAGCTTTTTAAAGATCCATATATGTTGCATGTATCTTTTGATTTTTATTCAAGCTTCTCACTTAGCTGACCCATAACAACAATTAATTCACAAACCTTTTCCCTTTTCTCAACACACACCACTTTCCCATTATAGTCCTTGTCAGAATCCTACCTTCAACCTTCCTAGGTATACTAAGTAATGTTATGCCTGTGTAATTCTTAGTCTCCAGCGTCACCTGGACCTGTAAACAACTGAGCAATGATTTCTCATGCCAATTGCTTTGGAACCTCTCTGTCACCCAGCCAGCCAGTTGCATAATCAACGTCATTGCACATCATTTCACTTCAGCTCCGGCTGTCTTTCCATTCTTTAACCTCTTAATTGCCGCTTTGTTTTCAGCAGTCACTTCCACAAGCATTATAAAACTTTCACCCACCTCTTCCACACTTACATCATCCAATTTTTTCTTTATCTTCTATGTTCATCAAGTCTTCAAAATATTTATTCCATTGATTCAGGATTGTGTGTGTTCACTTCAGAAAGCATCTCTTCATTTTCACCTTTTAGTTTGAGATCTTTGTTAATTAACCTTTCTCTCTGCATTTTTTCCTTAATAGTATGCTTCTTTTATCCTTCTTGTTCAGATTACTAGTTTCTTTTTCTCACATTTCTTCATGATTTCCCTAATCCTCCTACGCACCTGCAAAATTTTGATGTTATCTTTCACTTTTTTGTCTTCACCAAAACTTTCATTCCGTCGTCCCTTCCTCACTGTCCCTGATGGTGTTGTACAAACTCCTCATTTACTTCCATCACCTTCCTGTCTTTCACCCTAACCAATAATTTGTCCATCTACTTTTATATGCTTCCTCTTTGTCTTAATCGCACTTACAGCCACATTTTCACCATTTCCTCTCCAGCTTTATCTTGTATCTATCTTAACCTCACTTTTAACCTAATAATGCTCAGCTGTGCCTTCAGCCACTCCTCTTCTGACCATTGCATACAGCAGCTTGCCCTGCCATCTACGCTGTATTAGTACATGTTTTAGCAAATTCTTTTTCTCAGCTTCTTCTGTTTACTGAGTATGCTATTGAATGAAGGTATTTGGTAACAAGTATTTACTCATGTAACTCTAAAAGTTGCCTACTCTCTCTCTCTCTCTCTCTCTCTCACCTTTGCAATAAATTGACCTATCACCTTTGCAATAAAGTCACTTATTACATTGGCAATAAAATCCAGCACAGCTGCCTCATCACATACGAGTATTCATGGTAACAAGTTGCTAATTCCAACTCCCTCCAAAACATTACTCTCACTCGCATTCTTCTCCATTCCTGGACTGTATACACTAACTATTATATATATATTTCTTCTGCCACACTCAGTGTTACTTTACAACCCATGAACTTTCTCACTCACCCCTATAATCTTTTTGACTGCAAAAACTACCCCTGGCCTAGCTCTACGCCGTCCAGCTAACGCAGGCACATTCACTCTTTGTCCTCTCTGCTCCTCCCAACACACCCGGCTTTCTCTCTTCAAATCAACTGTCATACTCGTCTTCTTGTCTGCGCGGCAATAACACGAATTCAAGACTACTATACTTGGTTAATCTTCGCCCCTTTTTTTTTTTTTTTAAATGTCTGCACAGGTTACTCGTTGTAAATCCCGTGCCCTTGGTCGTTTGGTGACACCACGCACAGAGGCGTCATTATATATATATATATATATATATATATATATATATATATATATATATATATATATATATATATATATATATAGCAATAGCAATTGAAAGATCTGGGTTCGACCCGGATGTAGGTAAGACATATATATATATATATATATATATATATATATATATATATATATATATATATATATATATATATATAATATATATTATATATATATATATATATATATATATATATATATATGCGTGTGTGTGTGGGCGCACGGACGCTTATTTATATCGTGTGTACTACATTATGGATATATCTATTGTCGTGCATGTACACGTGCTGGCGCACGGCTATATGAAAACTGTATTGTATCACCGATATCACTAATGTTCCATAAATAATACCTGACTTTACACTTCGGTGGATGTGTATACGCATATACGCTGTATTTTTATCATGGTATACATAGACAAGTTTGTTATGTATGATCGTGTTCACATGCAAAACTATACATGCGCATTGTGTAAAATGACTTTTTAAAAAACCAACAAACACAGAGGCGAGTAGACACAAAGCAGGTGAAGAAGAGGAACAAATAAAAGAACAGCACTCCTCCCCTACTCTCTCTCTCTCTCTCTCTCTCTCTCTCTCTCTCTCTGTCTCTCTCTCCTTCCCCGTCTCTGTCGATGCCCGGAAACGGTGTTATCGCTCCTCTGGCAACCACTGCCACAAGGCGCTATTATTCTTTACGATTATTATTATTATTATTCCTATTATTGCCGTTATTTATGGTTATTAGCTTTTTTGTCCGGGACATTTATTATTACAGCCATTGTTATTCTCGTTGCAGCTGCGTCCATAAACTTTTATTATTATTATTATTATTATTGTTGTTGTTGTTGTTGATGTTGTTGTTGGTGATGATGTTGTTTTGTATCGATGTTTTGGAGATAGTTGCTCGACATAATCAGGTTTTTTCTTCTTCTCCTCCTTCTTATTAATTTGGAGACTGGCACAGGACCAAATAAGTTATTTTTTCTCTTTTTTTACTCGTCCATGTTTTCTCCGATATGAATCTAGGGACACAACCTGAAGTTTGCAGCAAAAACAGACTGTATGGAAAATTTAAGCCTGGTGTTATAATATATATATATATATATATATATATATATATATATATGTGTGTGTGTGTGTGTGTGTGTGTGTGTGTGTGTGTGTGTACATATATATATGTGCAAATAAATACTTCTATTAAAACAGGATACGTCTCAAGTATAAAAGGGTGGGAGTCAGTCCACCGTCATATAGTCTTAGGTTTTATTTTTTTTAAACCAGAGTTTTTAATGGGCGTTTTATACTTGAGATATTTATATGTATATATATTATACCTATGTATATACATATATATATATATATATATTATATATATATACCGAATATTTGCGAGTATTTTTAGGATTATATTCATACATAGTGTTTTTGTCGACATTATGAAATTACGTGGTGTACACCATGAAAGAAATGTAAATATCTTAAATTTTGTTTCGTAATGGTAGCTACTGGAAATAGATAACGGTTTGCTCCGTACAGATGGGAGAATAACATTGTTTAGGTAGAGGAGAAAATTGCTTATTAAGCCTCGCAGCAAAGAACAGAGAGGCAAAACAATAAGTTATTATGTTCCTTCTCTTCCTATCTCTTTTGCGAACACACACACACACACACATGTATATATACACACACACATATATATATATATATATATATATATATATATATATATATTATATATAAATATTTTCTTTTATCCAACTTTATTCGTCAACACGGGAAGACGCCAAGTAGCTTTCTGTCCTTTCAGACATAACATAGTTTTGTCTTTCTTTCTTTTCAGACTTGAAAAGCGTTTTCTTTGTTTCCAGACATGAATAGTTTTCTTTACCTTCAGACATGAAGTAGCTTTCTTTCTCTTCAGTCACAGAATAGTTTTCTTCCAATTGGGACATAAAATAGCTTTCGTTCCCCTTCAGACAAAATGCTTTTCTACCCTTTTAGTCTTCAAATAGTTTTCTTACTATCCATTCAGATATAAAAGTGTCCTTTCTTTCTCTTCAGACATAAAATAGTTTTCCTTCCCTTTAGACAGAATAGTTTTCTTCATATTGAGACATGAAACAGTTTACTTTCTTTCTCTTCAGACAAAATATCTTTCTTGTTTTCCCATTGGACTCCAGATAGTGTTCTTTCCATTCAGACACTGAAAAGTTTTCTTTCTTTCCCTTCAGACATAAAATATATTTTGTTTCCCTTCAGACACAACAGTTTACTTTCTTTCTCTTCAGACACAAAACAGTTTTCTTTCCGTTGCAGACCCGATGCGTGAGAGCACAAGAAAGCTGGCGTCGCCCTCCTCCCGGCATGAGCATCGATTCAGCTGATCAAGAAACTTATGTCTCATAACGTGTAATGCCGTCTGCCGAGTCGCAATCATAATAATAATAATAATAATAATCATAATAATAATAATAAAGTTGCTCGGGAATGACTAATCCTCGCATGTTCTCATTTTCTTTTTTTCTCTCTCTCTCTTTTTATTTTTATTTCACTTCCTCGATGCCGTCGGGACCCCATTGTAACGATTATTGTTATTATCATTGTTATGGTTACGATCATAGTTATTGTCTCGACCCCGTTTTAACAACCTTCCTACTTCTCCATCCTCTGGCCCCCCTCTCCCCCCAATCCCTTCTCCCTTCCACGTCCCCCTCTCCTCTTTCTCCTTCCTTCTTCTCTTTTTTCTCCCCTCCCCTCCCTGCCAAGCCTCATACCCCCTCACCCCAAGAACCAATGGCTTCCTTCTCCCTCCCTCCCATGTTACAATCGGAGTAATAGTTACTTTTCTCTCTCTCATCTCTCTCTCTCTCTCTCGCTCTCTTCTCTTTCTCCCTCCCCTCCCCTCCCTGCCAAGCCTCATACCCCCTCACCCCAAGAACCAATGGCTTCCTTCTCCCTCCCTCCCATGTTACAATGGGAGTAATAGTTACTTTTCTCTCTCTCTCTCTCTCTCTCTCTCTCTCTCTCTCGTTATTGACCTCCGACGTGGTTTTTGATGAACAGAAATAGCGAAATAGCAGTTTCAAGTTATGACCGCTGCTGTTGTGTTGCCTTGTGGGTACGAATCGACAGTTTTGTTTCTGATTATACGAAGACCTTCGCGGAAATCTGTCCAAAAAACTCCGCCCCAGTTCCTTCCATTTTCCTTGGGCGTCACTGAGAAAGAATATCAAAATGTCACCATCGCTTGAAAGCCATCTTGATCAAAATGAAAGATCACGATGAACGACGAACGCAGAAACCTCGTCGTCGTCGTAGTAGAATGAATCTTCTCGTCGTCGTGTCTTTCCTCCCTCGTATCTTCGGCAGGAGCTTTTGGCGTATACTTTTTTTCGAGTCCCAGGTGCACGCGCCGCATCCTAATCCCATTTACATCGATCTCAAAACTGCTGCTGCCGTTCAGTGGCGAATTGGATGTATGGGTTGTCATAATTGTTATGTCTGCCGAAGCTCCGAGTCTCAGGCCGAGGAGCATTTGGAGGCAAGAGTGTGTTCAGACTCCGAGAGAAGTCGCTGCACAAACCTGTCCAGCGATTTTTTGGAACGACGGTGAAATAAATCTCGGTGTTCTGAGTCAGCTGTTCTGTATGTACTATGACTCCCATGGGGGGTTAGTGACGTCAGTGCACCTCATGCGGTACACTGTAGGTTATTACTTAAAGGTTCTTTGCACCGTACCTCCTTTCATATACTCTTCCATCTGACTTTCCACCCTCTCCTAACAATTGATTCATAGTGTAACTGCTTTGAGGTTTTCATCCTGTGACACATTTCAAAGCTTTGAATGTCAATATCCGTTTCATCGCTGAATAACCTTATAGGTCCCAGTGCTTGGCATTTGTCCTCATTTCTATATTCAAACTACGTACCAGGATGCCAGGTAATAGGCTTTTGTTTATCTCTTTCCATAAACCTTTATGATATGGGCATTATCCATTAATCTCGTAAGCTTGCTGTCTCGATACCACCCAATGTGACACACCGTTATCGATAGAGAGAGAGAGAGAGAGAGAGAGAGAGAGAGAGAGAGAGAGAGAGAGAGAAGTCCTGTCTAATATGGGGGAACCATCAGGCCCTCTGCTCGTTATTCGTCACTATTTCTTCTACTTTTACTTTTCCCGTTAATTTCTTATTATGCAACATCTGTACTTGCCGTTTCTCTCCTCTTTAAGCAGTTCCATTTAATTTGTACTTGAGGTGGGCATTTTCTTACCCTTTGCAGAACTGTACCTTGTCCGTTATATAGACTGACTCTTGTTTTCGTTCGTCAAGTTGTAATATTGTTGTCATAAGGATTTGGCTCCGAACTCTCTCTCTCTCTCTCTCTCTCTCTCTCTCTCTCTCTCGACGCTTAATATTAAATGAAAGTTCTCATAACTTTTTTGTAAAAACAAGAAAAATAAAAGATCATATATGTATATATATATATATATATATATATATATATATATATATAAACATTAAGTCAACAAATGTCGTTTGATATTGAATTCGCTCTACTTGGAAATTAAACATCTCTCTATATATATATACATACATACATCATATATATATATATATATATATATATATATATATATATATATATATATTTATATATATATATATATATATATATATATTATTTCGAAGTAGATCGAATTGGATATTAAGCAACTTTTGTAACTTTATGTTTATGTATAAAAAAATCACGGTGATGTGATAAAATTTCATTCGTCTCTTTTAATCAGATAAGAGGGCATTGTGGTTATTACAATACTCACAAACATTATGTAAATATATATACATTATATATAAATATAATAATATATATATATATATATATATATCATATATAATATCGTATATATATATATATAATATAATATATATATATATAGCATTGTCTATATATATATGTATATTAATAATATATATATATATCTATATATATATATAATAATATAATCTATATATATAGACTAACTAATGCATATAGATATATAATGAAAACATATATGTATGTTTTAGTGTGCGTAGGCGCGCGCGTTTGCGATTTGCACCTAATTAATTTGTTTAATTTCTATATTCATAAATGTTCAAATCTATATTTCGATAAATTTTAGAAATATTTAAAGAAGAGAGAGTGAAGGAAAGCAAATACGCCAGCATTAACGAAAATATTTCTCTCAAGAATGACAAAAAACGAAAATATTTGTTTCTCAAAAAAAAAATCGAAGTAATCTGTCAGCGAAAGAGAGAACCGGAATATGCATCGTTAAAGGGAGACGGATAATGATAGGAAGAAGCAGTAAGTATAAAAAAAGATGAATCATGGCACAAACAAACAATAAATTAATAGATGACGCAACGTCGAGTGCAAGAAAGAATTCAATAACAGAGGAAAACATGGAAAACGTACAACATTCGACAAGCGAAGTAGTTTGCTTAATGAAAAGGAAAAATTGTCGTGTTGAAAGCTGTAGTTTTCCATGACACAGATATAGAGAAGATGCCATGAAGTGATTAAAAAATTGATAGCACTAAGAAATCACAAACACATATATGTATTTATATGTATGCATTCACACACACATATATATGTATATATATGTGTATATATATATCTATATATATATATATATATATATATATATATATATATATATATATATATATATATAGATAGATAGATAGATAGATAGATAGATAGACGGACAAACAGGTAAATAGGGGAAGAAGAAGGACATGAATGGCTGAAAAGAACCGATGAATAACAAACCGAAAGTCTACCAGACAGCGACGAAAGGGACTGGATGGAAACCTATTTGGAACTTTAATTGACTTGAAGAACTTTGCGTAACTGATGGAAAAGAAAATGAGATATAGCTGGCGGCTTTATTTTGTAGCATTGTGCCAAGAAATCACACGGGACCGAGAGAGAGAGAGAGAGGGAGAGGAGGCAGCGTCTCAGTTAGTGTTGCTGGTGTTTGCCTGGTTTTGTTATTATCATTTTCACTTTTCGCTTACTCGGGGAGTAAGCCTACTACTCTCTTGTTGTTATTATTGTTGTTGTTGTGGGGAAGGGGGGGTGGTGGGAAAGTGCTAAAAAGGTCTGAAAAAGGTGTTCCGCGTTGATTTAAAGATACGGGAACTTTAGGGTAGGATATTTATGATTTATTTATTAGAGTGAAAATGTAAAAAGTGAATCATGTTCATGTTAAACAGTACAGAAAAGTTATCGATAATAAAATATAACGTATGTAGTTTTATTTTAGTTAGTGAAACAACGCTCTATTTTAGCACGCGCAACGAGGAAGCTGGAGGTCGGATCATGCCTTGTTTCTCTGCTTCAATCTCTTTCATACTTCTTATAAGGATTCTTCTTCTTCTTCTTCTTCTTCTTCTTCTTCTTCTTCTTCTTCGAGAGAGAGAGAGAGATGAATTAAGGATGTAGAATAAAAGGTTTGGATTCTATGCAACGATGAGTGAAATTGAATCTATAAGAATCCGAAGATGAAGGCGAAACATCCCAACGTAGAAATGGGCGTAGGAGAACTAACGTAGACAGTGAAATACAGGTGGATCAGAAATGAATCATTTGGAAAATAGTGATGGATGAATAACTCATTCGGAAGACCCAGAAAATCAATGAACAGTCACAAAGCGAAGTATGCAAGAATAACCGGTTGGGATGAAGATATATTGTTGGTGTCATCGACGTCTCCATTAAGTCTGCAAAAATGAAGTGCAGGTGACGCTCGTACGAAGATCAAAACTCTGGAAAAGAGAGTAAGAAAGGAACGGATAGAACACAGGCAACACATAGAAAACAACATAAATCATCATATACAATGACTTTACGTCGAGAATTAATGGCCATAGAGAAAACTCGTCTTAGCTTCCTAATGTTCAGCCTTATTCATATTCTTCCGTTCATAGTTCAAGAATGACAGCTTGGGTGTACGTACACAAATATGAAAAATAAATTTAAATATTTCTTTCGCAATAGTGATTAGATATAAAGAATAAAGAGTATATATATTTATATTATATATATGGTGTATATATATAGAATAATGTGAATATATAATATTTAAATTATATTTATTTTCTATATATATACTATATATACACACACACACACACACACACACATATATATATATATATATATATATATATATATATATATATATATATATATATATATATATATATATCTATATATATATATATATATATAGATATATATATATATATATAATATGATATATATAATATATATATATATATATATATATATATATATATATATATATATATATATATATATATATATATATATATTAGCAATCAAAGACGAGCGGCAAAAGGAAACGCTCGCACACAATGGAAATAGATTGGCGGAGAATAAATATACTTATTTTTGTCTCGTGTAATGGCAAGAACTGTTAATGGTCGCCGAAAAGAAGGGACGAATTATACCAGTTGGGGGAGAACCCATTAATAAAGAGATATGAGTCGGGAAGGGGTAAGAGAAGGAGAGAGAGAGAGAGAGAGAGAGAATAGAAAATGAGTAGTCTACATCAGTAAGGAATTTCGCTTTTCTTGTGTTAAGTTTCTTCTGTGGAAAGTCATTTGGAAATGAAGGTCAAGAAACTTATCGGAAAGAGAGAGAGAGAGAGAGAACGATAGAAAAAAAAAATCCATTACGAAATTTCGTTAGAATGCGACGTGGCTGACAGCAAGAGAAAATAATAATTGTAGGAGCCTTCCTCACAACAAGCATAAGACACTTAGAATAAAGAAGAGAAAGAACGAGAGCGAAGAATGTACCCAATACTTTAACGTAAAATAAATCTTTCTACTTATATTCGTTCCAAATGTTGCCATTGTATATATATGTTCTATTATGTTCGAGTCGGATGTGCTCTATAACGAGGTTTGTGAATATGATGAAACAGTGGGAGTTGTTATCATGATTATTATATTTTATATTCTGTAATATTGCCTCTCCGCGCAAACTATCATTAAGCCCTGCCATTACGATCGTCGTTTCCTGGTGCGTCATCAACGTAATGATGATCATCATCATTACCGGAGGTCGTTTGGGTCCGACGCGGCTGGCGTAATGATGATGATAATGGTGATGATGATGATCAGGCGTCTGATGGCGGGGTGCGGGGGTCTTATATCGGGGTCTCGCTGACTTGACGATCATCAAATGATAATGGGTTCCATAAGGGTGGATATTGTGTGCGTTTGGTATCTTGCGGGATACGACCCTCGTGTCGGAATGAAAGTGGAAGGACGCATGCGCACAGCAGTTAACGCAAATGTTTTGAAGGTGCGCCCGCGTTCTCAGCAGTGTGTATAGCAGCCGCCGTTGAGTCTGAGTGTGTGACTGAGTGTGTGTTGTTATAGGAAAGGAAGAAGGCTGAGGGTGAGCTCCGGCCTCGTTCTGCTCTCTCTCTCTCTCTCTCTCCCCTCTCTCAAGGGCTGACGTGCGGCGGTGGTGTCTCGTGTTTGTTTGTGTTCTTGTCAATAGACTTTTGCTAAACTTTGTGCTCAGCGCCGCCGCGATGAACGCCGAGCGAGCCAGTGTGGGGAACGAGCCTCCCCCCCACCCCCCCGGTCCCCACCAGCTGCCTACTCATCATCAGCTGTTAGGCCTCGCTGGCTTAGTGGCAGGGGCGGGCATGCAGCCTAACGTTTCGAACAACGTCAACAACATACCCATGGGCACCGCGATGACAGCTGCTGCCGCTGCTGCTGTTGCTGCCGCTGTCCCCTCTCCGACCACCAGCGCCTCGCCTTCCAATTCTGACCTGTCGCGTAACATTCCCTCAACTTCTTCAGGAGGAATGGGCGGCGCTATTGGAGGAGGAGGTGGAGGAGGGGGAGGGGGAGGAGGAGGAGGAGGAGGCGGCGGTGCCATGGGCGGGGGCCCAAGTATGGGTGGCATGATTCCCGGCATGGGTACTCCCGTCGCCAGACCTCCTTTGCCCCCTGCCTTTTTCAACCTGGACAACAGCCCCGGGATGCCCTGGGGAGGGTGGGCGGACCTTCAGGACAGCATGGCCATGGAGCGGGGCAGGTCACGCAACTGGACTTACGAGGAGACCTCCGAACTGATCAGCCTGTACACGAGCGACGAATGGCAGGGCAAGTTCAACAACGAGAAGAAGAACCACCGCGCCATCTGGGTCGCCCTGGCAGCCGCCCTCACCCGGAGGAAGGACGTGTCGGGGGACGAGGCCCGTCAGCGCCTCAACAACCTGAAGGCGCTCTACAACCGCACGCGAAGGCAGCTCCTCTCCGGAGAGATCGCTTCCCCCCAGTGGGAATACTGGGAGCCCTTGCACGCCTTCCTAGGGCGCCCTCAACCCTACATCCCCATCACCAGCGCCAATCCCCAGCCACGCCCACCTCCTCACCTCCATGGGTACGGGCACCACCACCAGTACCCGCAGCATCAACACCCTCAGCACCATCCTCACCCACAGGGCCTCTTCGGCGCTCTGGGGCTCTCGGCCCCCATGCATTATCAGATGAATATGCCTCCGAGGTCCTTCGTCAAGGTAAATATCACCCCCCACTGCTTTTTTTGTGTTGTGTAGCTTTTTATAGACTATAAATGCAGCCATGTTCGTTGATATGCACACACATATTTAAACCTATCATATTTATGTATGCCCCTAAACACATACATGCACACATACATATATATATATATATATATATATATAATATATTATATATTATATATATATACATACATCATATATATTATATATATATATATATATATATATATGTGTGTGTATATATATATATATATATATATATATATATATATATATATATGCATACCATACACACACACACTTATACAATATAGGCATCACCACCATAAGACTCAATCATTACATTTTCAACTTCTAACATTTCCACAAAGGGTACCTGATTAAAAGTTATATATATATATATATATATATAGATATATATATATATATATATATATATATATATATATATATATATATATATCTTTTAACTTTTAACCTGGTACCCTATCTGGAAATGTTCGAAAGTTGAAAATATCAATGACGATCTTATATGGTGATGTTGTCTTTGCTTGCGATCGTTAGCTGGTGTCTTGCATCAGTTGTGACAGTCAGGAATTCTACGATAATGTATATCAGCAACCATCTTTTTAAAAAATGGCTGTGCCCAGCTGAGTGTAGGTGTATAGTTGTGCGTGTAAATCGGAGGTGCTACGCTGGATTTGGCGATCATGGAAAACATTTGAGTTTCCGCTGAATGCGGGGACGCCAACTCGACGGTTTCTGTGGTTTGTTGTGCTTTCGCGAGAGAGTGCTATTTCCGCTGTCATTGCCCCTCCCGCCACCATTATATGCATAATCATTATTCTATATCGTTCCTCGGTTATATTCGTCGATGTTGCAACAAAGAAAACTCCACCTTCGCCATCATCCGTCTCCATCAAAATAATTCCATCATCATTATCATCATCTGTCATTAAAGTAATTATCATTAGAGATGATTGGCCAGGCAGCCAGGCCACGAGATGCCAACTAGGAATTTTAACTTTCGATAGTGCTGCGGCGCTATTTTGCTTTTATTTAGTCATTTCTTTCCTTTAATATTCAGGATTTTCTTCGAGGGAGCTTTCATCGTCTGCGTTGTGGCTTCTTTTGGACTTGGGTTCGCCTTGAGAGTGATCTCGGAAAAGTTAGGATGACGTTTTATTGTATTTTAATTTGGATTTACCATTCTCGGCCCGTTTGTTGAACTTGCTGGCTAAGCATAAAAAGAGACAAGATAATGATGATAAAACTGATTACAAGACAAAAACCTCGATAGGTCTGATAATAATAATAGTAATAATGATAATAACATAATGAACGCCTTCAAGTACCGGTTCTGCGGCAGAAAATTACCAGCGAGGAGTGTTCAAGTTATTCGTGGAACTCCGACGCAGATAATGAGCATAATAATATGAATAAAAGTAATAATCAAGATAATGGCGGAGAGGACGAAAATAATGATGATGAAACGTGAGGAGGTCAGCGAACCAATATTATTATTGTTATATTTATTAACGTGATTATTGCGGAGTTGTTGCGAACTGTCTTCGAGGTTGTTGTTGCTGCTGCTGCTGCTTTTGTTGTTGTTCACGAGAACTCTGCCCTTCGTCAGTTTTGCTACGTCATCGTAATCACCATAATTATCATTGTAGCCTTTGTCGTTAGGCAGTATTCTCCATTATCATGATTTTCGTTCGCTCCGTTTTCTGTATCATTACGTCTCTGACGGAGGGAGTTCTCAGGATTTCTTCCAGTCCTCCACCCCCTCCCCCCCTCCCCCCTCCCCACAAAAAATACGCTACGGTGTTGGGGGAGGGGAGGGGTACGCGGCATATGTGGTTGTATGTATACGCGATATGTGCTCGAACGCGCGCAAACACGCACATATGTGTTCAGGTTTCGAATTTCAGCCTCTTTATGCAAGTCCGTTGACCTGAGTTGCGACGTAGGTACTACGCTGCAATGGCTGGCGAAGGGCGTGGGTCTTGCACCCTCATTCCAAAAGACCTTGTCGAAAATAGAAGGTTAACGCCCTTTGGAGTTATTTTTTCCTCACCAACAAGAAAGGTTTCTTAGTAAATTATGGGTTGCTCTACACTACTGATCAAAAGACCACACGTGCACACATATATATAATTATGTTTTATATATTATATAAATGTATATATATATATATGCTACATATAAATCATATATATTATATGTGTATTATATATATATATATATATATATATATAGTATATATATATATATATATATATATATATATATAAAGTATTTTATGGTACGACTTGGAGTTTAATCAGATACGTGTTCAGACCCTTTTAGTCTATGAGAAAATTGAATGATCTAAGAATCTCCACCGAGGGTATTGTGATCTCTGCTCTGCTTTTTTTATATGTGGGGTATGTACGTAACGACAATTTTTAAATCAGCCCAACCTCAGATATGTTCTAGATGTCAGTCATAGAAGATTGGGATTAAGATGATGCATCACATTTGTGTATGTACGAAGATGCTCTTTTGTTTGTTAACGAGCGCGTTTATACACTGTATGTAATGTATGGATTTATGTATGTGATGGGAGTATATTAAGACATGACTATATGATATATTGAATAAAGTGAGTTCACCATGGTTGGCAGTACTTAGTCCAGAAGTCGACATATGGTCTCATGTTCTTCATTGCTGACTGGCCGCTGTACCTACTCCAAAGTTTGGACGGTAAAAAAAGAAGCATACTAGTCTTAGAAGCAGAAATAAATTCAGGATGGTAGCATCGGTAGATTTGCCCTCAAGCGATGAGTTTTGTTAGAGTGCCGTTAGTGGAAGGGGTTTATAATACAACGATGCTTTTGCCATCAAGGAAGGTCGAAAGCCTCTATAACAGTGGTTCTTAACCTTTTTTGGCGGTGACCCAAAATCTTGTCCAGATTAGCCATGGCTACTCATCCCCTCATTAACATTTTCGTATATGATTATGCTTATAAAAACGTGTTACAGAAATAAAATGTTACGTCCAGAGATTTTTACTAACGCAACTATAGTAGATTCACATCAGCCGCGGATTTGATGTCTAGGCCACTCCCTTACGACGCTCCTGATTGGCTGTTTTATAAGCCAATGACAGGGATGGAAACTCTCTCTCTCTCGGGAGTTCATATAGGCAGGATGTATGTTCCAACTCTCCTGAGTGATGCTTTTGAGAGACGTATCCCTCAGGAGAGGTGGAATATACATCCTACCTATGTGAACTCTTGAGAGAAACTGAGAGTTTCCAGCCCCGTGATTGGCTTATCAACAGCCAATCAGGAGCGTCGTAAGGGACCGGCCTAGACATCAAATGCTACGGTGATGTAAATCTACTATAGTACAACCGCATAACAATGATCCATGAGAAAGCAACACTACATTAACTAGCATAAAGAAGTACAATATGTTTTTGTTTCATGACATAAAATGAAATGTATAGTTATTAGGCTATTATTTACTACAAATGTTTAGGAAGAAGGCAAAATTATTCGTACAAGCCTACTTAACATGTAGGCTCCTCTTAAAGTTCTGCTTAGACATTAGTGAATGATGTACTCTTCATACATTATATTTCCTAATAATAATTATAATAAGAGTGCTGGGGAAATAATAAGCCTAGAGAGTTATAACCCTTGGGGACCCATAAGATTTAGACAGACGAATGTTTTTTTGTGGCACCTAGCAGGAATGCATACAGAACTCACGGCGTGGAATGGATTTACAGTTTCTTCCTTGAACGTCTTAAGTTTTCTGTAAAAGAAAACTACTGAGGGGGCTTTTTTCTGTTCGTCCTCCCTCAGATCTTAAACACTTCTGAAGCTACAGGGCTGCAAATTGGTATTTTGCCCATCCACCTTCCAATCATCAAACTTTCCAAATTGCAACCCGCTAGCATCATTAGTGTTTATCTTATTTAAGGGCAAAGTCAGCCATAATCGTGCGTCTGGCAACGCTACAGGTGCCTACAACGCAGACCTCCACTGGGCCGTGGCTGAGAGTTTCATACAGCATTATACGCTGTACAGAAAACTCGATTTCACCGAAACATTATAGGGGATCAATTTATATCTTCAGTGATTTACGAAAGTTTTGTATAAGTCAGACACAAGGTTCACTATCCAGTGAGAATAAAGGATAGTTATATGGATATCATGCGAATAATCATATGTCTCATTTTTATTGTCTAACATGCGGCGATAGAAGTGAACTCCCATTGAATTGCTGTTACTGTTAGTATAATGGTAAACGGTGGAAAATGAGATAATAGGTAATGAGAGGGGAAAAGTGGCCCCCAACGATATATTAATTTGAGACAGAGTGCTTCATGGTAGACAGACAGCCTAACTGTTCGTCAAGTGTCACTTATTCAAATTGTGGCATGTGTGCTTAGGCCAACCTTGGTATGCTGGACGGTCGAGGTATTTTCTTGGCAGAAGTAATAGTCCCGAGAAAGAGTGTCTTGTGTTGCAGTGCTTCGCAGGAAATAATTCTTAATGTAAAGTACCGATGGTTTGTATAGTTAGGAAAAATATAGTGTACTTTAGATTTTTGTGATTTTTCTCTACGCTGTTGTTCAGTCGTATTGGGAGGTATACATATGTAACTATGAAGCACTTTTAAGTCCTCTTATATGTCAGTGATCATATGTAAATGTATTGACTTGAATTTCCTTTTGTTTCTGATGTAAATTAGGCCCATTTTCGTTTGTAGATAATTTTGGACGGACTTTCATTCCAAAGGGAGATTCCTATCCAAATTCGGTCATTGGAAAGAAACTTGCACCGAGATTTTATTTCTCTGAAAAGTCTATTTTCATTTGTTATTCATTTGTGTACCAGTCTGCTATCACTTCGTATTGTTGATCCCTTTGTTTTGCATATATTTGTGTCTTTTATGAATAAGTAGTAAAGTGCAGAACCGCAATTCTTTTATTGTGAAGACATTGGTGTTCATCACCTCTAACCCAACCTATCATTGCTAGGAAACATTAATAAGTTCTCACTGATAATGCAATACCTCCCCTGTAGCGTGGTCGGTATGGTCTTGGCGTGCCACCTCATTGGCTGCGAGTTCGATTCTCGAGCATTCTATTGAGGTGTGAGAGGTGTGTATAATTTTCTGGTGATAGAAGTTCACTCTCGACGTGGTTCGGAAGTCACGTAAAGCCGTTGGTCCCGTTGCTGAATAACCACTGGTTCCATGCAACATAAAAACACCATACAAACAAACAAAATCCCCTGACAATTGTTTAATTTTGTCAGTGCAAGAATTTCGCGAGACTCGTCCCGTTACTCACTATTTCCCATTTTATGCCGAATGACTTCATAGGTCCCAGCGGTTGGATTTTGGCCAAAATTTTATGTTCTTTATGAGATAATTACTGATTATAGTGAACGTGATAATTATCCTGTCTTCAGGATGCGAAATGGTAATTGATGGAGTCCAAAATGATCTGAAAATCTATCTCTGAGGATTGTCTGTCCATAGAATGCACCTTCAAGTTGCAGAGAAAGAGAATGAATTAAACAGGTGTGTTGTTGGGAAAAACTCTTTATCGCGAGAGTATATATAATGTTCTAAGGGGTCCACAATAATAAAAAAAAATATATGTATAGTTTTAAAACTCATTACAAAAAGCTTTTGAACCCTTCCGTGGGTTCATCTTCAGTACAAAATCTGTATAATTTTAAAACTCCTTACAAAAAGCTTTCGAACCCTTCCCTGAAGATGAACCCAGGGAAGGGTTCGTAAGCTTTTTGTAAAGTTTTAGAATTATATACGAACTCGCAACATATTTTATTATTGTGGACCCCTTAGAACAGGTGTGTTGTGTTATGGAAACCATCGTGGAGGCCATATCAGGCAAAAACGCTTTGTTTTTCGGAAAATGAACGATGTATGTTGACATGGGAGTTAGGGAGAAGTGCATCCTCGCATACTTAGGGTTTGAACTTACCCTAAGTATGCAAGGATGCACTTCTCCCAAACTCCCATGTCAACATACATCGTTCATTTTTCGAGAAACAAAGTGATGTTGCTTGATATGGTCTCCACAATGATCTCCACAACACGACACATTTCAGATCTTTTTCGGACTTAAGGTTTTATGGAGAGATGACTTCCTTCTAGACATTTCTCTACTTGAAGAGATCAGCCTGTGGCAGATCCAACACCAGGCCAGACCAGTGCCACGTCAAAATAGTTTGCGTCTGTGTAAGCTGCCACGTTATATAGCCGTGTATATATATATATATATATATATTATATATATATATATATATATATATATTATTATATATATATCATATTTATTATATATATATATAATAATATGATATATATATATATATATATATATATATATATATATATAACTGTGCTGTAAAGAGTATATCTCAGGTGGTCCTCAAAACACATTTATTGCGGCGCTTCAAAACGGAAATGTTTAATTTTCAAGCCATAAAGACAAAATACAATAATATTAACATTAAAAGCGCTAAAATACAAATGCAAGACCATGCATTATAGATAACGAAATTAGAACTAGTTGTAGCAGAACCAACCATCAAGAGAGAAAGGAAGGACGGAAGTCTGAAGGAACAGACCAACCATAAATGACAAAAGGCAAAAGCTTACGTAAGGTGGAGATTTGTCGAGGAGGACTGCTAAGTGTTCAATTGAGGAACAAGCTGTTTAATAAACAAGGAGTTCAGGATTGTCAATAGTTTGCCACTCGGTGCCCGTCCCGATATTTCAAAATCTTTGTATTGCATATTATGTTTGCATTTATTGGCCTGTTGTGTGATGTTGGAAAATTCAGAATTAGCAAGTTTGTCACCAGTTCGATAGCTAACGCCCTTATGGCTCTCAATTCTGGCCCTTAGTAATCTGTGTGTGTGTATCCCGCGTAGGTCCCTAGATTACATCTAGGGCAATTAAACTTGTATACAACACATGAGGTCATCAAAGGGTCGAGTTTATCTTTGAAATTAAATAAACTACCTAAACTAAGTGGATTTGTTGGGATGATGTTAAATCTTTATAATGGTATATAAATAAATATGAGTTTTCTTAGTGCATCATGGAAATTTTTATCATGGATTAAAGGTACATTAGCATAAAATGGCACATAGGCACAGTAGGTAAGGAGACTTTTAATTGCTTGTAATATATTGATGTAAAGAGTGGATTTCTTCGTGGAAAAACTCCCAATTAGATGTCAGTGAGAAGGCGCGGTGAAGTAATGTAGATAGAGTTTAATTTAAAGCCATAAAAACGGTGACTAAAAAATTTGAACTTAGTCCTGTAAAAGTTCTCTTCCTGTAAACTTAGTGTTAAAATGGCCATATTGTCGTAAGACTAAAACATCTAAGAAATGTAGTTTAGTATCACTTTCGCAGTCTTCCTCGACAACTCTTTACCTTACGTGAGCTGTTGCCTTTTGTCATTTCTGGTTCATTTCTTCGGACTTCCGTCCTTCCTTTCTCTCTTGATGGTTTGTTCTGCTACTAGTTTTTATTTTGTTATTTATAATGTATCGTGTCTTGTATTTGTATTTTAGCACTTTTAATGCTAATGTTATTGTCCTTTGTCTTTATTTCTTGAAAATGAAACCTTTTCGTTTTGGAATGTCACAATAAATGTATTTTAAGGACCACTTGGGATGCACTTCTTCCTTCAACTATTTTCTATTGTTCGAGTTACTCGTAACCACCATACCTTAGAACGTTTATATATATATATATATATATATATATATATATATATATATATATATGGATTCTTTCCTAGATAGTGACCCCTAAGGGTTCTCTTCAGGTCATTATCTTGTTTATTAGATTTACAGTCTTTTGTTTATGTTTTTATGGTCATCCCCAACGGTCTTGTACTAGTAAATGGTTTAAAACCCTAGGGAGATGCTATCTATGAAAGATCCAGTTATATATAGATTTATTTATATATATATATATATATATATATATATATATATATATAATAAATGTATGTAATGTGTATAATATATAGACAGATTTATAATATTAATCCACAGCAGTTTTAGGTCATATCAGTTTTATCGTTCTCCTCCTGGCTTCTCGGGTACAGTGTTTTGACGTCCACAATACAATAAAGCTAGAATTGGGCAGAAAAAAGCCTCGTATGTCACGGCGATGCTACCTGCAACAGCGAAAATAAATTAATAAATAATGTGATTGTACCTTTGCGTAACTATATATATATATATATATATATATATATATATATATATATATATATATATATATAAAATATTCTATGTAGCACGATAGTCCAAGTGCTTGACAGTATCATAAAATCCACATGGAAGGCGAATGAATAACGGGACTCGCCTTCTTACGCGGATTTTATGTTATATATATGTATATACATATATATATATATATATATATATATATATATATATATATATATATATATATATATATATCATATATATGTATATATATATATATATATATATATATATATATATATATATATATATATATATATTACTGTAAATGTGTGTGTGTGTGTGTATTAAACGTTCAGTATCTTACACGGCCATGGGTGATTTATTTAAAACACCTGTCGACTGCAAAATCCACACAATTACCAATGAGTAGCAATTAGCCGAAAGACTTGCAAGTGGTCATTCTAGCTGCTGTAAAACAAAGTGAAACACCCGCTGTATAAATGACACAGCTACAGGCGAAGCACAACCTGAATCTAGGCAATACCAGGTCTGTTGAAGGCCCAGCCTTGTTCTTGGCTCTTCGCCCTCTCCTTCGTAGATCGCTGGTAATAATAATAATAATAATAATAATAATAATCCCCTTCATCTTCTGTTCATTGCTCTGGTAATAACAATAACAAAAGTATAGTAAAAAAATACTCTCCATCGTCTGTTTATTGCATTCGTAATAATAATAATAATAATAATAATAATAATAATCATAATAATAATAATAACACTCCCCTTCATCTTCTGGTTATTGCTCTGGTAATAACAATAACAATAGTATAATAAAAACAATACTCTCCATTGTCCGTTTATTGCACTCGAATAATAATAATAATAATAATAATAATAATAATATCACTCTCCTTCATCTTCTGTTTATTACACTCGTATAATAATAATAATAATAATAATAATAATAATAATAATAATAATAATAATAATAATAATATTAAAAATAATGGCAGAATTCACAGAATTGATTTTGTACAATATTCTTTCAATTCTCCTTATGATTTTCCTTTCTGGCACGCTGGTATTATAAAGCAGCTGTCCAATGTTCATCGTGCTGTAGGTCGTCAACGGAAATTTCGGGCGGGCTGGTGTTATCAAAAGCAAAACTGGTTATCAGGGACAGGCTGGGGTCGTCAACAGGTATACAGGTGGGTTTCGTAGGTCGGGAACAGGCCGTAGTCGTCAGGGGTCTATCCGGTATTTCTCGTTATTTCTTCTTTTCTGGTTTTCAAGGCGTCTACATGTTTCGGCCACCTCGTTTGGCCATCTTCGGGACGGGATCGCTGAGTGCAATGGTCTGTGTCAGATGTATTCACGCTATTTATTGCATTCGGTTGGCTTGAAGAAACAGGTACCTCACTTTTCATTGGGCAATACCTGTGACGTCACGAGCGATGTCATCAGGGGGCCCGTTGCTGGTTGGCTGTCCTCTTCGTGGGCGGAGCCTCATCCTTATTGGTGATGGTGGAGGTCCCCTCGAAGGGCGTGCTACCAGGTCGTCCTCAGGGCGAGAGCTTGAGCTGCGATCACCCTCAGGGTTACTAGGGACGTCCTCAGGATGAGAGCTAATGCTTCTATCATCCTCAGGATCCCTCTGGTGCGATGGTCGTTGTGGGGCGGTGTCTGCTGCTCTCCTGACGGCGGTGGGGAGGAGGAAGGTCTCCTGTGTGATGTTCAAACTGGGCTTCTCCCTCCCGATGTGCAGCGCTTCTAAGATTCGCAAACGACGTAGATCGGGTGCCTGGTCGATAACCTCGAAGTTACCGACGATGTCGCTGCGTCGGATTCTTTTATTATGGGCAGTCCTTGCATGATTAAATACCGCTCCTTCCTGCGCGTGACAGGAGATCCTCTTGGAGAGGCGCATTGACGTCATCCCGATGTAAGTTCCGAGGCATCCTCGGATTGGGCACGTGTATCTGTAAATGACGTTCGTCCTCTTCAAGGGATCCTGCAACGGTGCGGGGTTATTTTTCATAATGAGACTGCATGTTTTTTTACTTGTATAAAATATGATCAAGTTGATCTGCTTGTTGTTGTCGGTCGGAGAAACGTGATTCCTGATTATTTCCCGTAGGGCTCGCTCCTCTTCTTTATACCGCCGATGGAAGGTGCCCTTGTAGAAAAAATTAATTTTCTGCTGGGGGTCTGGGCGGGGTTCCTGTAGGTACCATTCTTCCATGCTCTTCCTGAAGACGTTCTGGATGCTTCGGTTGGTGTGTCCGTTGTTTACTAGGACCTGGGCTGCACGTTCCATCTCCTTATGGGTGTCTGCCCATGTTGAACAATGGGAAAGAGCTCTCCTGATGTAGGCGCTGATGGTGGTGTCCTTATAGCGTTCAGGGCATTCACTCTCGCCGTTCAGACACATTCCCAAGTTCGTGGGCTTCGTGTAAACCCGTGTAGCGAACGCACCCTCCTTCTGTTCAACCAGGACGTCCAGGAAGGGAAGACGGCCATCACGGCTATATTCGATGGTAAATCGTAAACGGCTGTTGGTGTGGAATTGAAAGAATATTGTACAAAATCAATTCTGTGAATTCTGCCATTATTTTTAATAAAACTTGTTTGAAAGAAGGTCTGTTTCCAGCGTACAATAATAATAATAATAATAATAATAATAATAATAATATCACTCTCCTTCATCTTCTGTTTATTACATTCGTATAATAATAATAATAATAATAATAATAATAATAATAATAATAATAATAATAATAATAATAATAATAATAATAATAATAATAATAATAATAATAATAATAATAATAATAATAATAATAATTTAACTTTCTTTCTTCATATTTCATTATTATTATTATTAGCCGCAGCCCGAGCGACATTATTGCAAATATAATATAAGACTGCTATCGCGTGGGTTGGGAATCGAATATCTGTATGCTTGCACGCATATGAATATTCAAGCACGAATACCGTAGTTTATTAGCTTTACTTTCTCCGGGCATGTATATATATTCATTCATTTCCTTCGCTGGTGTATTTCTATTGTAACTGGAAAGAGGAGTATTATTTACCGATTCATGAAGCTTCCTTTTCCAGGAAATTTGATCCATTTTTAGTTTTCTGTAAAATAAAACTATTGTGCCGGCTTTGTCTGTCCGTCCGTCTGCTGCATTTTATTCTGTCCGCCCTAGAAATCTAAAAAACGACTGAGCTAGAGGGTTGCAAATTGGTATTTTGATAATCCACCCTCACATCATCAAACATACCGATTTGTAACCTTCTAACCTCATTAGCTTTTATTTTATTTAAGGTTAAAGTTAGCCACGGATAGTGCATCCGGCTGCAATTTCCGGAGGCATGGGACGCACCCTCACTCTACCGCATCTGGTGAGCAACTGGAATGCTACCGGTGCGCCGGTGGCGGTCATAGCTGATGGTTGTATGCAGCATTATACGTTGTTCAGAAAACTCGATTGCGCGGAAGAAACTTCGGTTGATTTTTAACTTTTTTTTTTTTTCTGGTCGGGGACAACCAGATGTTTTTATTATTATTATATTTTGTGTCCTGACATATATTCTTAGCCTTTATTTTCGGCATGCCACGAGTCTCGTGAAATTTTTAATTCAAACAACAAAAACATTCGCGACGTTGCTGAACATATATATTTACATATGTCCATTCTAGCGCCCATTTATGCGAATAAAAGAATCTTCGGAACAACGTTACGGGTATTTGGTAAAAGTGCTTTGAATATAATCTCTGCGAAAACTGAAGACATGAGACAGCAGGCTTCTTCTTTCATTTGTAGTGATGAAATGTTGAAGTTTGAGGTCTCAAATCCAGTCTTCAAAGTGTAACTATAGTTACTTTGATCTTCAGTCGAAGTTGAGATCTTGAAAAAGAATCTTCATAGTATATCTATAGTTACTTTGATAGGTTTTGAAATATAATCTTCATAGTATATCTATAGTTACTTTGATCTTCAGTCTAAGTTGAAGTTTTGAAAATAGAATCTTCAAAGTATAACTATAGGTACTTTGAACGTCAGCCTAAGTTGAGATCTCAAATGGAATCTTCAAAGTACAGCTACAGTTACTCTGATCTTCAATAGTTAATAGATTGTATTTTGTTGTGAGACTGAGTGGGGTACCTATTGCTCTTCAGTGGCGTGATCGATATGGTATTGACTTGCCACCTCGGTGGCCGTGAGTTTGGTTCTCGGGCATTCCATTGAGGTGTTAGAGATGTGTATTTTTGGTGATTGAAGTTCACTCTCGACGTGGTTCGGAAGTCACGTAAAACCGTTGGTCCCTTGCTGAATAACCACTGGTTCCATGCAACGTAAAAACGCCAGACAAACAAAAAAAGTGGGACACCAAAAAAACTAGGTTGTAAACTAGGAAAATCGTTCATGTATCGTAAAGCACAGATTACTGTTTCATGTCTCTTTCCTTCGTGATTTTGGCTGAATATTTATATTCACAAATGAGCGTGAACCTCTCGTTAACTTAAAAGCCTATTATGTGTGAATGACCACCCGTTGTGTTCTGTCTATAGTCTAAATCAGGTCTTCGTATAGTGCGCAGCCGTACCACAAAGTATCGCGCAGTTAATAGGTATTTCTCTCTTAACGGCATCCGTTCACTTACTTCAATCTAGAATATTTCTAGTTATTGAAACGAAGATGGTTCTATATATTGTTGTAGTGATTATTCAGTACTCTTTCTGTCTAGTCTTAGTCCTAAGCTGCTATCTTGTGAGTAGATATTATCAAGCGAAGTCATCAGAAGACTGTCACGCAGGTAGATAAATGTCGATATTAGCCCTCTCTAATCACCGGCTATTTCGTTACTGGCACTGTACCTCTCAACCACATGACGGCGACTTCTTTACTCTGTTGCTGTGTTGTAGTATGAACACTGTAATTTGTCGCCCATAACATTTATTTCTGTCTTCCCAATTATCATCCGTACATTTTCGAGTGGCCCTGTACTTCCAGAACTCATTCAAGTTGGTATATTCTCCCAGTTACTTACCGCAGTGATCTTGTAAGATTTACCTCGGAATGGATAAGAAACGAAAAGTTTTGTATGTTTGAGGCGTAATTTTGCGCTATCGTTGAGACGAGATCTACAACGTTTTATGGCTTTTAGTGTCCTTGAAGTCTAGTTAAGTATATACTCCATTGCGCTTATGGTGATTACCTGTAGAATGGGAGATCAGATTTCGGTGTTGTAGACAATTATTGTTTGTTGACTTTGTATCGGAGAATGGTACAACTTTCGGTTACCTTATCACCATATGAAAAATTAATCGTCTCTGGGAGGAAGCTGCGAATAACTGTCAAGCTTCTTGTTATCTTAGATATTAATCCAAGACAAACTTTCATTTGAACTGCTATGTTGTAATTTGTGCTTGCACTGAACACAAAAACGATTCAAATCCTTACGGAAATGAGGGAATAAACTTCAAAGTATCTCACTTCTTGTAGGAATAACTTATGAAGGATTTTTTTACACGTTCAGGTAAAAGTAACCTAAAAGAATATGAATGAACGAACATATCTCGTGGGTTTTATTGCAGCTTGCAGTCGTTAAAGAAAGACAGCGAATAAGATGGGTGGCCATTTGTGGTTTGATTTCAGCTTTGGTTTATGCATTAAAACACTCCCTCTTGATAAGGCGTGTGTATGGCGGTAGCCGAATGGAGAAATAGGGAGACATCGCAGGAAAGGGTAATGGTTATTTCTCACAAGAGGCGTCAGACAACAAGTAAAAAAATTTATGTACAGCGTATTATGCTGTATGTAACTCTTCAGCCACGGTCCGCTGGTGACCTGTGTTATTAGCATCTGTGGCGGTGCCAGACGGACAATTATGACTAGCTTAAATAAGATAAAAACTACTGAGGTTAGATGGCTGCAATTTAGTATGTTTGATGACTAGAAGGCGGATGATCAACTTAAAAATTTGCAGCCCTCCAGCTTCAGTAGCTTTGAAGATATGACCGACAAATAGTCATCTCAACTCTTTTCTTTTACGGAAAACTAAAACCATTTTTGATATGAGTTTGCACTTTTCTTTTATGCGGAAACAAGTAATTTGTAAGTTTAGGTAACGGAATTTAATTCTTGGCCGTTTCCTGCGGTGTCCTTTGTGTCTCCCTTGGTAGGTAGCCGACTGTTGTGTGCTGCAAGTAGGTTGGAGGATATGGGAATAAGACCTCCAATATCGAAGTTCTTTAAGGTCACTGAAGTCCTGATTTTTCTTTTGTCCGTTGGGCGCTGGTTCGAACCTACGAGAGGACGAACTTATTATCAACTAAAAAATTCCCCTTCGGATATATGAAAATATATTAATTCCGAGGTAGAGCGAATTGGATATTAAAGGACATTTGTAACAATAATGCGTTTATATATATGTATATATATTGTATATACATATGTGTGCGTATTCAAGTGTGCATACATTGAATATACATATTTATATACACGTAAAATATCATGCGTGTTGTATCCGCCATTAGAAGTGTATCATCTGTGAGGGTCACTTGTCACCATTAGACTGTGAACCGAGTACCTTGTAATTTCGGTTCATATCTCAACACCTGCGTCGGTTACCTGATCGCGTATGACGTTATATTTCCACCAGTCACGTGTTCCAAAGTTTTTTAGGGTAAAGCTGCATTTGATTTTAGTTTGTTATTTACGGAATTCCACACACTCCGTTATCCCCTTGGGCCTGGCCTAGATAACGGGCTGTTCGGTTGCTCGTCAAGCCTGCCCGGCTACTGTATAAAAAAAAAGGTAAACAAAAAAGAATAAGATGATATGCAATAATATCATGAAAAAAAATATGGTGTAAAGATTGACGCCGAGGACAACAGTCACTGTCCTACTTTAGGTTTGTTGAATTCAACTTGTCAGGTCGAACTTATGTAAGTGTCACTACAAAGCCTTGAGGTCCAACTTCAAAGAAATATGAAGAAATCATGATGCCCGGGAGCGGGAAACGAACCCGCGATACCATAATCACGACGAGGTCACCTTGCCAACCTGTTCACAGAGACACCTGATTGTTTCAGGTCGAATGACACAATTACGTTTCTGGGGTCATGAGTCGCTTACTTTAATTAGTTTCAAGAGGACAAAGAAAGGCTGAAATTTGCGTCTGAAATTTACGTTATTCGTTTTCAGGAATCATCAGAATTTATCAGTAGAATATTTATTTCCACTAGGTGTCATCTACATTACTCGGGTACATTATACTTCTACGATTATCGTTATTATTGGTATTTTCTTCTCTTCTTTTTAATATTGGGATTGATATGATTTTAGAGTTTTGTTATTTTCAATTTTCGTATCTAGCCTTCTGGACCCGACTTCTGTAACCACCTAAGGTGCATAGTTGGAAATTATTTGTATGCAATACGTTTTGTTTATTAATTATCATTTTAATTTTTTTTACCATTATTCTCAATATTATTACTGTCATTACCATTATTAAGAACATACATTTTTCCATACTTCTTTAGCAACTGTGTGGATATTGCCGATTTATCTTTTTTTTATGTCATCACATATATCTAGGATTGTGAACGTTATTGTCTGTACCTTGTGTATTCCATGTATATGGCCTTGAGATAAAATATATTATTATTATTATTATTATTATTATTATTTTATTATTATTATTATTATTATTATTATTATTATTATTATTATTATTATTATTATTATTATTATTATTATTATTATTATTATTATTATTATTATTATTATTATTATTAACAATTAAAAGCCACAGTAGTGTTAAAATATATTATGCTAAAAATTACTAGGAGAGAATTTCGGATACTACTGAAGAGGGATACGGAGCAGTATCCGAAAGTCTCTCCTAGTCATTTTTAGCATTGTACAATAATATATTTTAACACTACTGTGGCTTTTAATTATCAATATTATAGCCTCGTTACTGGGGTTCCTTAATTCATTATTATTATTATTATTATTATTATTATTATTATTATTATTATTATTATTATTATTATTATTATTATTATTATTATTATTATTATTATTATTATTATTATTATTATTATTAAAAAATATCCACAATTATATATTAAAAAATATATTTCTATGTAAAAATATAAAACAAAGACTTTCGAACACCTGAACGGTATTCCTCATCAGTGTAACGTTAAAATGTAATGAAGAGGATAGTTTCCTCCCGAAGAGCATCTAAAAAGAAAATAACAGCCACCTTTTTAGATGCTCTTCGGGAGGAAACTATCCTCTTCATTACATTTTAACGTTACTCTGATGAGGAACACCGTTCAGGTGTTCGAAAGTCTTTGTTTTATATTTTTACATAGAAATATATTTTTAATATATAATTGTGGATATTTTTTATCAATTTGTTTTCACGAAACTGAATTTCTTAACATTATTATTATTATTATTATTATTATTATTATTATTATTATTATTATTATTATTAATTATTATTATTATTATTATTATTATTATTATTTTTTTTTTTTTTTTTTTTTTTTTTACTCTATCACAGTCCTCCAATTCGACTGGGTGGTATTTATAGTGTGGGGTTCCGGGTTGCATCCTGCCTCCTTAGGAGTCCATCACTTTCCTTACTATGTGTGCCGTTTCTAGGATCACACTCTTCTGCATGAGTCCTGGAGCTACTTCAGCCTCTAGTTTTTCTAGATTCCTTTTCAGGGATCTTGGGATCGTGCCTAGTGCTCCTATGATTATGGGTACGATTTCCACTGGCATATCCCATATCCTTCTTATTTCTATTTTCAGATCTTGATACTTATCCATTTTTTTCCCTCTCTTTCTCTTCAACTCTGGTGTCCCATGGTATTGCGACATCAATGAGTGATACTTTCTTCTTGACTTTGTCAATCAACGTCACGTCTGGTCTGTTTGCACGTATCACCCTATCCGTCCTGATACCATAGTCCCAGAGGATCTTTGCGTGATCGTTTTCTATCACTCCCTCAGGTTGGTGCTCGTACCACTTATTACTGCAAGGTAGCTGATGTTTCTTGCACAGGCTCCAGTGGAGGGCTTTTGCCACTGAATCATGCCTCTTTTTGTACTGGTTCTGTGCAAGTGCCGGGCATTCACTTGCTATGTGGTTTATGGTTTCATTTTTCGTATTGCACTTCCTACATATGGGAGAGATGTTATTTCCGTCTATCGTTCTTTGAACATATCTGGTTCTTAGGGCCTGATCTTGTGCCGTGTTATCATTCCTTCAGTTTCCTTCTTTAGCTCTCCCCTCTGTAGCCATTGCCAATTGTCATCGCTGGCTAGTTCTTTAGTCTGTCTCATGTATTGTCCGTGCATTGGTTTGTTGTGCCAGTCCTCTGTTCTGTCTGTCATTGTCCTGTCTCTGTATATTTCTGGGTCTTCGTCTACTTTTATTAGTCCTTCTTCCCATGCACTCTTTAGCCACTCGTCTTCACTGGTTTTCAGATATTGCCCCAGTGCTCTGTTCTCAATGTTGACGCAGTCCTCTATACTTAGTAGTCCTCTCCCTCCTTCCTTTCGTGTTAGGTATAGTCTGTCCGTATTTGCTCTTGGGTGTAGTGCTTTGTGTATTGTCATATGTTTCCTGGTTTTCTGATCTATGCTGCGGAGTTCTGCCTTCGTCCATTCCACTATTCCTGCGCTGTATCTGATTACTGGCACTGCCCATGTGTTTATGGCTTTTATCATATTTCCTCCATTGAGTTTTGACTTGAGTATCGCCTTGAGTCTCTGCATATATTCTTTCCTGATCGTGTCCTTCATCTCTTGGTGTTTTATATCCCCTCCTTCCATTATTCCCAGGTATTTGTATCCTGTCTCATCTATGTGTTTGATGTTGCTCCCATCTGGTAGCTTTATCCCTTCAGTTCTCGTTACTTTGCCTTTTTGTATGTTGACTAAGGCGCATTTTTCTATTCCAAATTATTATTATTATTATTATTATTATTATTATTATTATTATTATTATTATTATTATTATTATTATTATTATTATTTGGACTTGTGTCTGTTAGGTCGACTGTCTCGTAATATTTGAGCGTGAACGTGTATTTTGATTTGAATTGGTCTCTGACCGATACACTGGACTGTTTCATTTTCAAGGTAATTTGTCCTTTCGTCGCATGACGTGGCATCGCATGACCACACAGATTGGATAAACAGTTCCTTTCTCTCGCCATGCCCATTTGGATGAGACTCCGCATTTTCATCCAGTCTTCAGTGATTAAAAGCTTATGGCTTATATATATATATATATATATATATATATATATATATATATATATATATATATCTATATATCTATATATATATCTATATCTCTCTATATGTATATACGTACATGTCGAATATACTGGTAGGTTTTACCAGATACATAAGTAATTGAAATAGACAAAATGTCCTCTTAACTTCTCGAATTTTCGCGCTTTATTTGGATACTCTTGTCACTACAAAGGCTTAAGAACCAAGTGCAAGAAATTCGAAGAAATTTTGATATCCTTCAGTGGGAAACGACGAGGTCACGTTGTCTGCATATGTATTTGTTTGTACACATTCACTCGCCACACTTCTCCAAAAAATTTCAGCGTACGATTTTCAGCTGGGGAAAGCGACTTGGACCCCTTTCCTGACAAATCCACAGTTTCTCTGTTGTTACTGCTAGCGAATTATGCAATCGGTAGTTAATCGACTGCACCGCAGGGCTTCACAGAGCATTGTTATCGCAAGTCGGTTCTTGCAGTACATACATGGTGAAAGTTTTGTACTCTCAGATTTGCGTGTAGCCAATTTGAAATGCTGCGTCCCACGCGTTTCTGCCTAGACACGAGTTCTGTAGTCATTATGTAGCCGCTTTGAGATAATAGTCTTTGTTAGGACGTCATGGTATACTAAGCATAATTTTGATTGCATTTTTCATGTCATGTCTCGAATCCAGCACTCCTTCTGTATCTATGCAAACATCGCCTCGAAGAGAGAACATATGGTGTTAATATCCCCAGTGAGGGGACATTTTTCTGTTATGCAAAGAGCAACCACTCAGATTCCAGATAACAATCAGGGCACAAGAGGACTCGTTGGCACATGTCTAGAATTAGAAACTCATTTTTATTCGGGTTGCAAACAGAAGAGAGAGAGAGAGAGAGAGAGAGAGAGAGAGAGAGAGAGAGAGATTTTGCTGGTACAAAAATTTATTAATCCAAATAAAGATTGAATTGGTATATTCGTAAACAGGACATATTGCGGTTCGGTCTGTCAGGAGCTGACCCTATCTCTTCAGGCGTAAGATCCACAAGAGTAGATTTTGGGTTTTTTTTCAAATGTACGGTAACTGGAGCGTTAAGCACCTCAGTGGCGTGGTCGTTATGGTGTTGGCGTGCCGCCTCGGTGGCCGCGAGTTCGATTCTCGGTCATTCCACTGAGGGGTTAGAGATGTGTATTTCTGATGACAGAAATTCACTCTCGACGTGGTTCGGAAGTCACGTAAAGCCGTTGGTGCCGTTGCTTAATAACCACTGGTTCCGTGCAACGTAAAAACACCATACAAACAAACAAACAAACTCAAACAAACTTGAGCGTTAGACGAAGCAAGTTCAAGGACCTTTATTTGCCTGCATTTTGAGCTTGCTCTAAGACAGGGTTTTGCAACCTGGGGTACGCCAAGGGTCTGTCAGTGGGTACGCGCTCCCCGTGGGTCTCAAATGAATGTACATGCCGACCTTCGATGTGCTTTAGCAAAAACTAGGATAGGTAATGAAAATAAGTTTCAGCCATTTCATTAACTCCCTTTGCAGCTGATGTAATAATAATGCATCTTGTTTTTGCAGCTCAGTACCATAACCTTGAACATTTACTGCATAGCCAGAGGTAAATAATTATAAATAAAACCAGAGGTAAATAAAAAAAATTGTCTTAATTTTTTTATGGAATTCTTTATGTTTGCAATATTATTGGTTATGTCTGGAGAGTTATGTGCTTACTTCCGCTCTGGACAGTACTTGCAAATATACACAGTGGAATGATTTTCTAAGTTGGTGTTGTTTTCCACGTTATACATAGGGAAGGGGGTACATTACTGACATTACAAATGCCCGAAAGGGTAGGTGGTGGGGGGGGGGGGGGAATGGTTGAAACCCCCTGCTCTAAGAACCACCAACGCCTTCTTTTGGATGTATTCTGCCTTTTTTTTTTTTTTTTTTTTTTTTTTTTCTTTGTCTGTTTTTTTTTCGAAGCCACGCATATGGCAGGGAATAAGAAACATTCATTGTCTGAAGAGTTTGTTGTTATGTCATGTGTGCTATTAGAGCGCCTTGGGATTTCATCTCTGCAGAATACAGATTTAAGCTGAATATCAGTCCTGCGTAACACCTCATTTTGATGTGTCAGTTGCAAATGTAGGCTTGCATCACGCTATCGTTTTAAACATAAACTTTTTTTTTATAAAGTAACAAAAAATAACATTTTCGTATCATGACCTGAATGGAGATAGGAATCACGTATCACCCATTTTCCTACCACCTTATTCGTATACTAATCACTCGTTCGTTTTGACATTTTTGGAGCCCGTTGTGCTTGACTCAGAAGAAATCATCTTCCTCGGCGGGTCTTTGGAGTCGGTGTACATTTGTTGCTGTTGTTGTTGTTACTCTAGATTCAGGTGGCCTTATGCCAGATCGGGCTCTTGCTGTCAGGCAACTCGTAACAAAACGACACAGATTTCTTCAATATTATTATCAGTATTTTGAATTTTTATTTGAAAAGTCGTACTATTCGTTTTTTATATTCAACAACTGTTTGAAAAAGTCATGAGACTTGTGGCGCCTTTAAAAATTAAGAAGGAATATCCTCAGTATAATCCCTTGCAACAGTTTTTATATCCATCCTTTTTATTAGTGGTTGACAGATGTTTACTGCCATTGGCAGGTTTTGAAATATGAATGAATGTGACATGGCCAGATTTCGAGGTTTAAAAGTGGCTGTGTTTCAAGGTTGGAAATAGTATTATATATATATATATATATATATATATATATATATATATATATATATATCCATATACATCATACCTATATCATATATATATGTAGATATATATATCCTATATATATATATATATATATAATATATATTATATCTAATATATACATCTATAATCCTGATTTCTCGACAGAAAGAGGTGCGAGATGGACAGATTTCAGCCTGTAAGGACGTGAAAGATGATTACGAGATTGGAAAAAGCATGAGAACGTTCGTTTGTCAGATGGCCAAATTTTATTCTGATAATAATATAGTAATAATACTAAAATCCGAGTGGATCTTGTTTGTCCGGCCCGGGTAAGTATGGGATGGGAAGGTAGGGGAGATATGACACATCCATCCTAATTCTGCAAACCTGTTTGTCCGTGCTGGGCGGGGCGTAGTAGGTAGGGGATGGGAAGGTAGGGGAGATATGACACATGCATCCTCCCTCTGCAAACCCGTTTGTCCGCATGGGGCTGGGACGGGTAGGTAGGGTATTAGGAGGGTAAGGGAGACATGACGGGCAGCGCTGGGTTCTAGTGCAGCATAGTGCGTACCATTAAACTCATAATAATAATGATAATCATAATATTTTCGTTAAAAACCCTCTTTGAGGCAAACGTCGTTGAATAGACTGCCATTGTATGCCATTGACCTTATTCTTCGCCTTCTCACCTTGGTGTATAACTTTCTTGGTTTCTGGGTAAATTGTAGAGTAGGTGTCCCAAGTTCATTTATTATTCCGGGTCTTCGGTAGTCCCTTGCTACCATAAGGAGGTGAATGGGCCCCAAAGGTACATGTACAAAATATTTAAACCAAAAGCCGATTTTAAAAAGAAAGGCGGGGGTGAGGTGGGGTGGGGGGAGGCGATTTTTGATTGGCCAGTCGTACTTCGAGAGCTCTCCTATTGGTTGCGAATCTGGCTGACCGATGCGGGCTCTGATTGGTGGACTCTGCTCTGTATCGTTGTCCTGAAGGTAGTCAGCAGGAGGAGAGTTTCCCGAGTGATATTTAGTGATGGCATCCTCCGCAGAATGGCGAGGGCCTTCTTACAGCGGAGGCGGAGGTTTTCTATGTCGCTGTCGGAGTGTGATGATTGTGGCATTCCTCAAGATCTGGTGTTGCCATCTTCCCTCATGCAGCGATGGAACACCGCCCCTTCATGCAGATGGAAGGCGATCCTCTCAAAAAGGCGAGTCATTGTCTTACCAAAGTAAGAATGGTATCATCCATCCTCGGTGCACAATATTTGGCAGACCACTCCTCTCCCCTTGGGATCGTTGCTGACAGAAGGTCTGTTCTTCATGAGGTACTGGGAAGTCCTCCGATCCTTATAATAGATAAAATCGCCACCTGCCTCTCGAAACCTGTTTTCAGGAATAAATAATAAATACTCCCTGCATGTGGAGCCAGTCACCTTCCTCAATAGTAGCAAAGGATCACCGGAGCTTCGGAATGATAAATGAACTTCAGACAGCTGTTTTATAATTTACCTGTTGAAACGAAGAAACTTATAGCCAGGTTGAGAAGGCGAAATATAAACTCAACAAGCGCACAGATTGCCATTCTTTTCACCGAAATAATAATGATAATAATAATAATAATAATCAAACACATAAATGAGACGGGATACAAATACCTGTGAATAATAGGAGAGGATATAAAACACCAATAGATGGACACGATCAGGAAAGATTATATGCAGAGACTCAAGGCGATACCCAAGTCAAAACTCAACGCCGGAAATATGATGAAAGACATAAACACAGATACAGCGCAGTAGTGGAGTGGACGAAAGCTGAACTCCGCAGCGTAGACCAGAAAACTAGGAAACACATGACACTATACAAAGCACTACACCTAGGAGCAAATACATACAGACTACATATAATACGGAAGGAAGGAGGGAGAGGGCTACTAAGCATAGAAAACTGGGTCAACATCGAGAGCAAAGCACTGGGGCATTATCTGAATACTAGTGGCTAAGGATTGCATGGGAAGAAGGACTGATAAAAGTAGACGAAGACCCAGGATACCCCGTAGGGTGGTAGTGCCGTCAGTGGACCTCATGCGGTGCACTGTAGGCATTACTTAAGGTTCTTTGCAGCATGCCTTCGGCTCCTAATTGCAAACACTTTCGTTCCTTTTACCGTATCTCCTTTCATATTCTCTTTCGTTATCTTACTTTCCACCCTCTCCTAACACTTGATTCATAGTGCAACTGCGAGGTTTTCCTTTCAAACCTCTTACTGTCAATTTCCATTTCAACATTGAATGACCTCACAGGTCCCAGTGCTTGGCCCTTGGCATAAATTCTGCATTCAACTCAACTCAAGACCTAGAAATATACAGCCAGGAGAATGACAACAGAACAAAGAAATGGCATAACAAACCAATGATCTGACAGTACCTGAGACAGACGAAAGAACTGGCCAGCGATGAAAACACGGCAATGGCTATAGGGGGGACAACCCAAGAAGGAAACAGAAGGAATGCTAAGAGCGGCACAAGATCAAACCCTAAGAACCAGATATGTTCAAAGAACGATGGATGGAAATAACATCTCACCCGTATGCAGGAAGTGCAATATGAAAAATGAGACCATAACCATATAGCAACCGAATGTCCAGCACTTGCACAGAACCAGTACAAAAAGAGGCATGATTCAGTAGCAAAAGCTCTCCACAGGAAGCCTGTGGAAGACACACGAGCTAGCTTGCAGTAATAAGTGGTACGAACACCAACGTGAGAGAGTGACAGAAAACGATCAGGCAAAGATCCTCTGGGACTACGGGATCACAACAGACAAGGTGATACGTGACAATAGACCAGACGTGACGTTGATTGACAAAATCAAGTAGAAAGTATCAATCATTCATGTCGCAATACCATGAGACACCAGAGTAGATGAGAAAGAAAGAGAAAAATTTCTATTTTCAGATCCTGATAGACCTGAAAATAGAAATAAGAAGGATATGGGACATGCCAATGGAAATTGTACCCATAATCATAGGGATACTATAGGCACGATCCCAAGATCCCTGAAATGGAACCTGGAAAAAGTGGATGCTGAAGTAGGTCTAGGACTCATGATATAGTAAGAAAAGTGATGGACTCCTATAAGGAGGCAGGATGCAACCCGGAACACCACGCTATAAAAACCACCCAGTCGAATAGGAAGACTGTGGAAGAAAAAAAATATTATCATTATTTACTCCAAAGATGTAAATTTAAGAGAAGTAAAACTTGCAAAGTAAGTCTCTACAGATGAGAGTGCACATTTTGAAAAATGAAAATACGGCAAAGAAAAGAACTGATAAAGGACCAATCCGTCAACCAACAAACACCTTGATAAGGTTAAATTTGACCAGATAAATAATTGAGAGAGAATTAGATTTCAAGGTAAGTGTAAACCTTCTTAGTTTCCGGTCAGGAGGAAATGCAAGATCGACAGATGTCAGTCCTAGATTAATGACGTAAGATTGTCCGATGAGCTACTTTCTCGAAATACAGACACATGCCTTTAGGTACCTGCTACAGAAGCACGAACAGTACTAAGTCCTGTCATACTGTAATTATTAATTGCTTGCTAAAATCGAAAATAATCAGTGCTGACGACAGGGAGCCACGCATAAACAGTGGTCAGAACTGTTGCATAAATTTTGTCTCCTTTAGAATTGATGAGGTGTGTGATTTTCCTTTATTTATTTATGGCCTTGAGGCTCGTCCCAAATGAAGTTTCATTCACGTTATTCAATAATATTTTATGAAATGGCGGGATAGAGATCACTTAAAAATCTGCTACACGTAGGATTTTGATCATTGATTGTAACATGCATGTTGAAGCAACTCGCAAAAGAGTTAGGTCAGATTTCCAAGCAAATTAGCGATTCCCTGATCAGGTAGAACGCAGCACCTAACGTTAGGTCTACCTCGTGCATACTGTGATTTTATGTATTTCAAATTTAATTATTATTATTATTATTATTATTATTATTATTATTATTATTATTATTATTATTATTATTATTATTATTATTATTATTATTATTATTATTCAGTATATGAAACCCATCCATATGGAATAAGCCCACAGGGGCCATTGACTTGAAATTCAAGCTTCTAAGGAATATGAATTCACTAGGAAGAAGTAAGATCCTTTGGGAGGCTGCTCCTAAGTCCAGTGGCGTGAGGATTAAAGGACATTTACTGCATATTGGTGGTGGTGCTGCTTACCGAAATACAGCTTCCAGAATATGAATCAAGCATGCTGTTGAACATTTCCTGGAAACTGGCTACTCTGCGGAGGCACTGATTGGTACCGCTGAGGACTTACGATCCTTGATAAAAGTATTTCAGTTACACCAAGGTTCATCTCCATAAGCTGATCATTTGATACATATCAAGAAAACAAAACTCACTGATGTTGATAGACCAAACAGTTGTTAGACCCAGTTTTATTCTTGCCCTTTCAAAGAATTATTTTATTTCAACAACAACAAATAGTTCGTGGTCCACCAGTTGCAGGCTTAGAACTTTTACAAAATAGACTATCAGGTAATCAAAACTTCGTATAATTTTGTTTATAATTTTTATGGTCATTTTTATGCTTATATTTTTATTTTTATGTTTATATAAATAGTAAACCTTCAAACGCATAACTTTGTATAACAAGAAAATATAGGAAATTGAGTTTTATCATAGTTTATGTGGTATTATGTGATTTATTTAACAAGTAATAAGGTAATGTAAGTTCGTTAGCTTATAAATCTCACTTAAAAGATATTTCAAGTGTCTTAGGATTTTTATATTTTGCAGTGAACTTGTAAGTACCTTTGCTGGAATACTTTGTAATTAGGTGCAGTATGAAACATTTACAGGTAATAATTATTTCAGCAATTTCTTGATTGAAGGAGAGCTGATGAAGTGGCCAAGATGTCTGCACATCCCATGTATTTCCTTTTTTTGCTTTGTAAAGAAATGCCAAATACTCTCTCTCTCTCTCTCTCTCTCTCTCTCTCTCTCTCTCAGTGAAGTAGGCAAGATCTTTGCACATCCCATCTATTTCCTTTATTTGGTTTATAAAGTAATGCCAGATGTACTTTATCATCTCTCTCTCTCTCTCTCTCTCTCTCTCTCTCTCTCTCTCAATGAAGTAGATAAGATCTCTGCATAACCCATCTATTTCCTTTATTTTCTTTAAAAAATAATGCTGATGTACTCTCTCTCTCTCTCTCTCTCTCTCTCTCTCTCTCTCTCTCTCTCTCCTCTCATTATTATTATGAAAGTATCTTCTGATGATGATGATAATGTCATTATAGCTTCTTTGCTCTGATAGAATATCGTCTTCAGCATCATGACCCCCCATAGCCCCCCCATCCAGTTCCATCCTTTTATCATCGACGTTTTTATCATCAACGTCTCCATTAAGTAGAATACGTTGTCTAAAAGCGATTGGATGGACACGTGCGTTTTCTAGTGAAGACATTATGAATAGGTATTATTTTGGAACTGATGGATATGGTATTAGTAAGATGATTTCTCTCTCCTTCTTTCTCTCTCTCTCCTCCTTCTCTCTCTCTCGCCCGCTCTTTATATATATATATATTATATATATAATAGAATACTATAATAGAGATACATACATATATTAGATATATAAAGGGATGCCACGGAGGAAAATGGAAAGACGAGAATGCCAGGATCTTTCGGTCTACACGACCCTTAAGTAAAGGGTCGTGTAGACCGAACGATCTTGGCCTTCTCGTCATTCCATTTTCCTCCGTGGCATCATCTTTATTTATACATAGCATCACGTTTTATATACTTCGTGATCAAGTTATTCATATATACATATATATATATAATATATGTATGTATGTATAATTATATATGATTAATTATATATATATATATTAAAAAATATATATATATATATTATATATATATATATATATATATATATATATATATATATATATATATATACGCCCTTTTGCTGGCTGCAGCGCGCCTGCGGGCTTCTGATCCTCCAAAACCCTTGTGGTTGCTTGTTAGCCCTTCGTCGTTGTAATATCGGTGTTCTGCATCCTAGAGCCTGTGTGAGACCAAAGTTTGCAAGCACAGTGAATGAGCCCTCTGCATGTTTTGAGTGGGTGGCGTTGGAGGTCTATAATCAACATATATTTGAGGCAGAAAAATAGACTGAAGAAATCTACATGATAGACGTCTGGAACTGATATGAAAGCCTTCTTCCATCTGCAGTGTATTGCAGGTATCGTGTGCCGTTAACATGAACGCGATGCTTTAATGCATTTCTTTGATAGAACGTTTAGATTGACAAATAGCTGTAAAAAATTGCATATCGAGTTCAAATAAAACCAATGTACACATCTACTCTTCCGGCTAACCTCCTGGATCACTGTGCTACAAGCGTCTTTCTTTGACATGCATTCTTTCTATTATTCGTGCAGACTTTTATCCTGATCACTTCTTTTAAGAAGCTTGCGGTTGTTGAAGATGAGGGAATGGGAATCATTAACGCGGAATCTGTTCTCAGGTGATGTTGGTGCCGTTTCCATCAAACCTTTCTTAAGTATATGCTGTGCTTGTCTTTGAAATAATTAAATGATGCATTGTACTTTGTTTTGCTATTATAATTTTGCTATTATAATAAGACATTTTCAATAAACGGTACGCTGTAAAACTAGCAGCAAATAATGGATATCAAGAAATAAAGGTAAGATAAGATGCTCACGCTGTTGAAAGTATACCTCACAGTGTAGGGAGTGTTCAGGTCCGAAGTTACAGCCATAACAATTTCTGGTTGATAAATGGCGGTCTTTTTCTCAACTAAGTAAAAGAGCGAGGTTATGCGGAAAGAGCCAACAAAAAGTAAGATGGATGCGTGAAGCTTTAGCCTCGATCGGAGAACGTATTCAGGAACTTTGTGGTGAAAATACCACCACCGTGGAACCAAATATGTCCCCAATAAAAGTTCGGCTTAGGCAAGGAAATAGAGACTTGGCTGCGTTTACTCTCTCAAAAATAAATAAATACAAAAAATCTTCGGTGCTACGTTGATCAGAATAAAGAGTTATCAGCGACAAAGGAACGAACAAAATGTGGAACAGCCTCCGAGGCTTACCTGACACACTCGTACCTCAAATTTACCGTTGATTTGATGAAGACGAAATACAAATACCTGTTCTTTTTATTATAAGGCTAATAATGGTATACTTCAATCGTTTGACGAAATGCAAATGCCTTTCCCCGTCCTTCTAGGCTAAGGAGAGCATACTTATGATTAAACAATGGGGTTAGGTTGAGTTCATCTTTTACCAAGTAAAACGAAGTTCACTGCAGTTGTCATGAAGGTAGAAATGGCATCATTTCATGGAAAAAAAATACAACTTTTAATACCTAAAATGATATAATGAGAAACAAAAAGGAAATACGGTCGGAGACAGATAAGTTTGGGGTGCTTGTGAAAGAATATTGAAAGCATTGCTGAGGGTATTTTGTGGGTGTGGCATAAGTATGTTGTCAGGGGGAGATTGATCATTATTCACCTCAGTAAGATATTTGTCAGTGCAGGACTGCTTCAGTGAGGGAAGTGACAATGACTGCGTTTGTAACAATGAGCAATGCTACGTAGGGGGTGAGTGCCGTCAGTCAGGGTGCACTGTAGGCTTTACTCAAAGCTTTTTTGCAGCGTCCCTTCGGCCCCTAGCTGCAACCCCTTTCATTCCTTTTACCGTACCTCCATTCATATTATCTTTCTTCCGTCTTGCTATCCATGCTCTCCTAACAATTATTTCACAGTGCTGTTGCGAGGTTTTCCCTCCTGTTACGCCTTTCAAACCTACCTGTTCTCAATTTACTCTCCAGCGCTGAATAACCTCATAGGTCCCAGTGCTTGGCCTATGGCCTCAACTTTATATTCCATTCCAGCAGTGAGTATCTTGTAGATGATGGTGCTGCGCTCCTTCAACAGGCATGCAGACGTTCAATGTTGTTAGAGGAACGGGATCCTTAGGGGCAGGGCAGACCTCGATACTGTAGTGGATTCACATCAACCGTGCATCTGATGTCTAGGCCAGTCCCTTACGACGCTCCTGACTGGCTGAAAACTCTCAGTTTCTCTCGGGAGTTCACATGGGTAGGATATATGTTCCACCTTTCTTGAGGGCTACTTTTGAAAGATGTATAGGGTAGTGAAGTTGCTAGACTGGGCAGTGTACTGGATTTACCTACCCAACCCAGATGGGAAGTGCTGAATTTCTCATGGTTCCCTTGGAACACCTCACCCTTGCATTGTTTCCACACCTGTTGGACACAGCACGGGAAGCCGGTTGGCAATGATTAAATCAAACTGATTTAATCAAGTGATTTAATCACTGATTTTTTCATAACAAAAATCATGATTTAAAATTTTTTTATATTTGTAATTTGAAAGCAAATAAATTGAAAAATACGGTTTGGAGGTTAATAAAAACTTGAGCATAACTGTGCTGCATCTACTATTTATTTTGATATAAAAACAAATTGCAAGTACATACTTTAGGCCAGAACTGGAAACCTAAAAGATAAATCAATAGTAATTCTGTCATAAAATACACTTTGAGGAAAAAAAGGATTGAAAAAACATCTAACAAATAAAAAATAAAGATAAATAAAAGATAAAATAAATAAAAAATATCAAATAAATCACTGATTTTTCAATTTTTTTTTTTTTATTAAAAAAAAGACCAACCTTGACGGAAAGTGATGGCCTATCCCTTCAGAGTTTAACGATAGTCATAAGGAAGTCTGTCCTTTCTGCAAGCTGACAGTGTCTGGAGACCACGAACTAGCAGTTGTGACTTGGACCATCGACGGATGGTCTCTTGTTTGTCAATTTTTTCGTATGTGATATTACAACAGATATCATTCACAATTATTCCCTGCTCCTCTTTTCCTCTCCAGAGCAACCAGATTTGCTAAACAGCAGCACTAATATGTAATAAATATGCCAAGCTGTCGAAGTTGTCAGTTCCAGAGGTCCTTTATTCCTCACACCGTTGGAATGTGGAACAGTGTCCCTGAGAATGTTGTGCAATTCGAACTTCAAGCTAATTTATATGAATTTTTTCCATGTTATTTATTTAATATGTTTCTCTTTTCTAGTAAGTGATCTTTACTTTCTGAATTTCCTATTACCTTCTGTTACTTCTTTCAGATGAACACCATATTTATTCTTTGGAAGCTTGAATTTCAAGTCAGTGGCCCTTGCGGGCTTGTTCCATATGCATAGGGTTTATGTTGTCAATAATATAATGATAATAATAACGGATGGACCTTCATGCTCTTACAAGTAATGTTTTCTTTGGCAAGCATAAAGAAATATGATCTATTAACCTGTGGGAATGAACCGACGCTTTCACTTATTGCCAGGTCTTGTGCATTGGCTTCGTCTCTAAGCCACTCAGCTGCCATGAGGGTCACAATTATCAGTCATTTAAGAGATAATTTTGTTTACTGATCATGGCATTTATCTCACAATTTCGTGTTCACCGTTTCCTTTATTTACTCTAATTTTGAGGTATTATCGTGAATACATCACATCACATGAAGGTTTAAAGCCGTATCTCATGAGCACAGATTACGGAGTTGCTGTTCGTTTGTTTACTGATTAGTAAAGCTTGAGGAATACCTTGAGCTGTGATTTCACTTAGAGTTCTTGCGTTCAAGTAAACCCCGTTTTCTTGGAAATTGTTATTATGATAAAAAAATCATTCTGAACATAAAGAATCATATGGAAGAAGCCCACAGGAGCCACTGACTCGAAATTGCAGCTCTAAGGAAGATGGTGTTCATTTGAAAGAAGTAATACAAGGTAATGGGAAATACAGAAGGAGAAGATTACCTTTGAGAAAAGAAAAATAAATAAAATAACACGTAGCTAAAGATATAAATAAATTTTTCAAGTTTTAGGGTAATAATGCATTGCATCTCTGCTTGAACTCTTGAAGTTTCAATTGCACAACGTCCTGAGGGAGGCTGTTCCACCGTCCGAGGGCGTGAGGAATAAAAGGCCTCTGGAGCGAGGCACATTTACTGCATATTAGATGAAACTTCCAATTCTGATACTGAATTTCTCCACGAGAGAGCTTTGAAGTTAGGTTGTACTCACACAGGAAATCAAGTGAGAACATTCACGAAAGCACAATGTCTTGATGAAAACGAGACTTCATTTTTATTTTTTAAAGCTAATGAATCGACAGGTGAGATACACTTGAAATAAAGGGATCAATAAAAGGCTGGGCATGAGAGGCCCAGATAAGGGGAAGGTCATCGCCTTTATAAAATAATAGCTGGAAACGAACATTTGCTAACTCTGTCAGTAATGATCTATTGGCAATCCCACCTGTGGACTTTCGGAGCTATTATAAAGGACGAGTCAGTGATTCACAACAAACGCGGCTAATAATTCACAGTTACTGCGTGTTGCCATATACTAAGGGCCTCTTTATTTAGTACTTGAGAAGGGAAAAAATAAAAAAATAGAAAACAGAGGTTGGATAACAAGACGTTTCTTTGCAGCGTCCCTTCTGCCCGCAGTTCCTTTTTACCGTCAGTTTCCCTTTCAGCACTGAATGACCTCAGAGGTTGCAGCGCTTGGCCATTGGTCAGAATTCTATATTCCGATTAATTTTTTAATAGCTAATTAGTTGTTTTGTTCTACCATTGCATATGTTTTTTCATAATGTTAGTCTGTCATTATCCACCAGCGATTGATCATACAAATTCGGTGTTTTTACTGGCGTGTCCATGACTGAGTATCTATTCTAGTACTCTATATGAGTTGCGATTATATTTGCGTTATCACTTTGAATCTGTCACTGCTCTTATCTCTCACTGGTTCAGATCGTAAGACAACAGATGATCTTACAAAATCGGTTACTCTCATTATTTGCCCGAGATCATTCTGGCAGCATCGGCAATAATTGTTTATTACTAGTAAACCACTTCAGTTATTATTTGTTTATAGATCTTTTTTACTGTACACAAAATATATCAGCTCTCGTTGATTAATGGTGGGGAATTCTTTTCTTTGCAACCAAAATTAACATTTGTGATCGGTATGGTCTTGGCGTGCCACCTCGGTGGCCACGAGTTCGATTCTCGGGCATTCCATTGAGGTGTGAGAGATGTGTTTTTCTAGTGATAGAAGTTCACTCTCGACGAGGTTCGGAAGTCATGCAAAGCCGTTGGTCCCGTTGCTGAATAACCACTGGTTCCATGCAACGTTAAAGCACCATACAAACAAATAAAATTAACTTTTATGCAGTGATTATCTGCGATTCGGTCACATGAAACTGGCCATTAACAGTGTCCATTTGTAAATGGTTTTAATTCGTGTAGCCTAGTCATTGCATTAATGCAGTAGGTTCCGCAGATCTGCTTTCCATTCTGTTAACGTCAACTTGATTATCTGGTCAATCAGCAACACCTGTGTCTAACGCTAATAACCGGATGAAAGCTGTTGCTAAGATGGTCTGTGATTGATTATTCGGGCAAATTATCTCGAGAAAATATCCACAGCAAAGGTCGGCAAGTAATTCCTCATATGAATTGTTTACTGATTATGTTCCACTGATTCACCTTACAAACAGTTACTGGTATTTTTTTAAACTCGTCTCATGAAATGGCCGCTCATTTCATAACGACCGCAACGTGATGTCATTAATCTAGCCCTTGCTATAACCTTTTATTCCCATAAGGGGGCTGTTAGTGCCGTCAGTGAACCTCATGCGGTGAACCGTACGCATTACTTAAGTCCTTTGCAGCATCCCTTCGTCCCCTGGCTTCACCTGCTTTCATTCCTTTTACTGCACCTCCGTCATATTAGCGCTCTTCCATCTTACTTTCCACTCTCGTCTAACAATTATTTCATAGTGGGAGGTTTTCCCCCTGTTACACCTTTCAAACCTTTTTGTTCTCAATTTCCTTTCAGCGCTGAATGACCTGATAGGTCCCAGCGCTTGGCCTTTGGCCCAAATTTCTTGTTCCAGTTCTTAATCTTTTAATGCTTAACGCCAAAACTTCACTGCTTGTAATACCTACTCACGATTTACCTTTGAGTATAAGAAGATCAAATTAATATTGTAGCTGTTGCAAAATCTGCCTGAGCAGTTCCATATACCAGCAGCCAAAAGTCTCGAGTTCCGGATTCTCCCGTTTTTCACAGTCGTTCATTACATACGTTTTCAGAATATGGAAACTACCTTATTGCCCTTATCTGCCTTATTTGTCCTTAATGGAAAAAAATCAGCGCCCTTTTCTTAGTGGGTTTGACATCACAGAAGGGCCGGAGGCCACAACACGAGCTTTTCTTTTAGGCCCGGTCTCCTCTTTACCCTCAGTGCCGTGATCGGTATGGTCTTGACCTGCCACCTCAGTGGCCGCGAGTTCGATTCTCCGTCATTCCATTGAGGGGTTAGAGATGTATTTCTGGTGATAGAAGTTCACTCTCGAAGTGGTTCGGAAGTCATGAAAAGCCGTTGGTCCCGTTGCTGAAAAACCACTGGCTCTATGCAACGTAAAAATACCATACAAACAAACAATCGGTCTCCTCTTCATCATGAAAAAAAATATAAAAACTATCCTACTTTATATTACTGTGTTTATTTGCTACGTATTAAGCATGCGGCATTATCCATTACCAGTCCATATGATGTTATCGATCCCTTTGTCTGTTTATTCCTTACTTGCCACCAGAAAGTAGCCGTTATAATTGTCTATTACTCATCCGTCACTGGGACCAGGTCATCCGGTTGACTGAAATACAGTTCGGTGCTCTTGAGAAATTGCTTCGTGTTACTTGTATTCACTTACGTCGTCAGTCTTTAATACCTTTCAGAGGTAAGATCAACTTGAAATGGCCTTGACAAATATTCTTCGTATAAAACACTTTTTTTTTTTCATGCAGTTTGGGTCCATTTAGGATTGCCATTATTCAAGGTTTTGGGTTCATATTTCATCAACAAACGATGCTCGGTAGTTTTCTAATCGGCTTTATATATTCATACCAACATTCTGGATGGGAATTTGATCTTCTCTGTTCAAAATGGGCACCACAAACATTCTATTCCTTAGACGGAAATCTCCTACTGAAAAGAAGATAGGATATAAGGGTCTACAAAAATAGGCTGAGATGGATGTAGAACGTCAATCTCAATTCATAATGAATTTATTGTTTTTAGATCAAGAGGAGGATTTCCGTGAGTTTGCCAAGTCGTCTGGACCCGATGGGCAGCGTCCGGAAGGCAAATCCCGAGATG
>NC_087202.1:99533621-99543621 GCF_015104395.2 Macrobrachium nipponense
TCGTACAGCTGCTTGTATTCATTTACCTGACGAGTAGTAAATACGTTTTATGTTTGGTGGTAATTGGAAAGTACGAGAATAGCACTTTCTAGTAATCATTCCCCTTGGGTGTGAATTATCCCCAAGGTATATTGAATTGGATTTGAAACGATATTTAATATTTGGGAACATGACAAAAATCACATTTGTATAAGTGAGAACAATTTATACTTAGCCAAGTGTTACAAACTCACCAACCTGTCGTCATGGCGGAGATGGCTGATAGCCATCTAACCACAGAATCTGAATTCGACAGACATTTGCGCAGCAGTGGCGCCATCAATTGATGGTCTCTTGATAGCTGATCAACTTACTCCCCTCCACGTGGGGCTAGTGCCGTCAGTGTACCTCACGGTGTGCACTGCAGGCATTACTAAAGGTTCTTTACAGCGCCCCTTCGGCCCCTATAGCTGCAACAACTTTCATTCCTTTTACTATAAATTCATTCATATCTTTTTCGTCCATCTTAATATCCACCTTCTCCTAACAATTATTTAATTGTGCAACTGAGAAGTTTTCAAACCTTCTTACAATTTCCCTTCCAGCGCTGAATGACCTCATAGGTCCCCTGACGTTGCCTCGGGCCTAAACTCTGTATTCCAACTTACTCCCTTGATAGCTGGGTGGTTAAATTCACTATCTATCTATCTATCGTGTTTAGCCCAAGCAACGGTTCGAATCCTACCTAGGATGAAGCAATTACCCATTAATAATTCTGCTGGAGTATAAATTATTCCCAAGGGACAGTGTTTCCGATGATTATTGGCATTTTTGGCTTGATGTATGAGAACAGAAAAAATTTCCGAGTTTGAATGACAAAAATGTATAATCAGACTAGCCGCGTTTTGCAATCTTTCCAATCCGCCATCATGGTGGGGATGGGAAAATGTCGGTCTAAGCGCTGAACTGGAATTCTACAGGCGTATGTTCAATAAAGTCGATATCAGTTTATATCTCTCTTTCTGGCCTGGTAGACAAAGTCACTCTATCAATCGTTTCTAAACCATGCGTCGGTTGGAGTCCAGCTGGAGACAAAACATTTGTCAGTATAATTTTTCTTTGTTGCAAGTTATTCTAAGCCCTTGTTGCACTGGACTGTAAACGACATCTGTTGCTTAATGTTTGTGAATATATATATATAATATATATATATATATATATATATATATATATATATATATATATATATATATACATATATATAGTGTGTGTGTGTTTGTGTGTGCGCGCGTGTGATGAATGACTTTTGAACAGCTCTCCAAAGGATTAGATATTTTTACGTGGCCAGGAACCAATTGGTCACCCAGCAACGGGACCTACAGATTATTGTGGGATCCGAACCACATTATATCGAGAGATGAATTTCTATCACCAGAAATAAATTCTTTTAATTCCGCGCTGGCTGAGCCGATGATCACTTCGGACCACCGGATTGGTAGCCGAGCGCAAAAACCACTCGCCCAACGAGGACTTATACCATACTCGAAATAACTTACACCCAAGGAGACTTATGAGTGTTTAGTGTCTCGTCACGGGTAGGACTCGAACCATTGTATAGTTCAGAAAGAAACTTAAAAAGTGTCTTTGACCAAAGCCATCATGAGAGATATACGTTGATACTGACTCGGTTGTACACAAGCCCGTCGAATCAGATTCTGTATCTAGAACTGATATCAACCCATCTCCACTGCGGTATCTGAAAGTAAATGTTTTCCAGTCCTGCTATGTGTGAATGTGCTTTCGTGATTGAATTTAAAGCATGCTGTCTTAACTCAGATTACGAACCTGTGAGTCGTATGATGCCACATGGCTTACTATTTATTAAACGAGTAAATCGTATTGGAGAGAACTTGTTTTCTATTTCTATTAAATTGACATTCCTTGATTGTACTATGTTGTTCTTTTGAGTGGAAGAGAAGTGTTTATTTTTGTTTTCTTTGGATTTGGTTGGTACCTGTGAGATAACTCACCATATTTTTCTTCAAGGTTAATTTTATGTATTACCATTGTTATTATTGGATTATTTTATCCTGATCTGATTTTTATCTGTGTTTGTTATCCATGTACTGTTGTACGTGTCTTTCTTGATTTTACTTATTGATTTTTTTTTTAATGCAGCGCTCGTGGTAATTATTTTGTTTGAAGTATTGTCCATTATTGATTGAATTTTATATGATATTAATATTTATAAAGTGATTAAAACTCTGTTCTACCCATTAATAAGATCATATCCTTTCATTGATTATAGTGTTCAGTAAAAGCGAAGTCTATCAATACTGTTAATATTCGTTAATGCTCGAACCTCAGGTCCTAATTGATGTGTATGATCTTATGAGTTCTAAAAAAAAATTTTCAGGAACAGCAATATATCAAAGACAGAGGTATGGGGACCCCTTTTCAGTGCCTAAAGAATTTATGAGAAGCCATGAGAGGTACTAGTAGTGGACACTAAACTACTGTCGAACCTATAGTCGAAGTAATATACCACTTCGACAGTGGTCGTACTCAAGGTCCTTAAATATACTCTCAGAGTTTGTTTAAAGGACCTTGATCGTACTCATGGTACATATCATGAGAAAACGGCATTTTTTAGCCCATGAATATTAGCCTTCCCGTTTTCAAAATTACATTCATAGAAAACGAAAACATCTCCGTATGTGTGACTGCTCCGCACGTAATTATATATATATATATATATATATATATATATATATATATATATATGTGTGTGTGTGTGTGTGTGTGTGTGTGTGTGTATGCATATATATATATATATATATATATAATATATATATATATATATATATATATATATATATCTTATATACTGCAATGTATTTGTATTTATGTAAGAATGTATAAATTGTGAGTGGCTGGTTACATCCGAAGCATAATGATTATTTTGTTTCTGCAAGCCACGAGATGAAAGACAATAGTTTTATGAAGAAAGAAAGAAACTTTGAGCCTAAACAGGATCCATATTTTATTCATAATAAACAAAAGACTGTATTGTTATTCACTTAAAAACTAGGAAAAGGGAACACGTTAGGTGGTTTTTAGAATAACAATTATAATGGTGACTCGAAGGTTAATGCTCATGGTGATTTATTTCTCTTTCTTCTCTCTGTAGTTATTGATAGTTTTAGTATTATTAATCCTTCTATTCTTGAGAATAGCTTGAGCTATGCACTAGAGTCTTCACGTTAATAAAATGTTGTCGAATGGAGAGCGCTGGGGACAATGGCATTTGTAAATTACCCCTTTGGAGCTTCCCCTAATAATAGTCATTATAGTCGTGCACATTTCCGGTGTTCTCCATGGCAGACACTTCTTACCATTTTCACGATACACAACGCACATATATATGATATGTTTATATGTATATGTATATACTTTTATATATATAATATATATATATATTATACATATATGTATACTATATATATATATAATATTATATATATATATATATCATATATATATATGCACATTATGTGTTTAAAATTGACTTCATGTAATAAGCCGGTAAATGTTTTTGTATATATATTATATATATATATATATATATATATAATTATATATATGATATTAAGCTTATATATATATATTATGCACATTATGTGTTCAAAATTGACTTCCTGTATTAAGCCGGTAATTGTTTTTTGTTGATAGCATTGAGCTGAGGTAAAGAATCATTTTTATCAACATTTATTAACTGGCCAAACACTGTACCAGAACAATTTAAAGTTCGAAATATACGTAATGTACTTAGCCTAGTATGTTCAAGTCTGATGCCATCACAAAAACCGCATTACTGAAGTGTTGCAGTTTTTTTTTTTTTTTTTTTTTTTTTACGGCATGAATGCACTAGTAAGGATAAAAAGATAGTGTGCGTGTATTAAATACATTTTGCTATATGTGAGTATATATAACAGTGATATGCCTACATGGTGACTTGTCAACGTCCCAGTTCGGAGCAGGCTATGACTACTGGCCTCTATATATATATATATATATATATATATATATATATATATATGTATATGTACATATATGTATATGCAATAAAAATCACAATAGATGCACGTGACTACGTGATTTCATTATATAAGCAAATACCACAGGCAGAAAGTCAGTATCAGACGCTTTCGCCTTTATTTCATATATATATATATATTAATATACATAAGAGATAATATAAGATATATATCTATATCTATATATCTATATATATATATAGATAGTATATACAGACAGAGATAAATATACATATATATCATATATAGATATATGAATATCTATATATTATGTATATTATATATATATATATATATATATATATATATATATATATATCTATATATTAGTATGTGTATATATATAAAGATACATTAGAGCTACCTTTGCGCGTGGTTTGGAACGGTTTTCCCGTAGAGAGAGGTAGCGCCGTCAGTGCACCTCACGTGGCGCACTGTACGCATTAAAGCTTGCTTGCCGCATCCCTTCGGCCCCAGCTGCTCCAACTTTTTAACCTTTCACTTAACCTCTGCTCCCATTTCCTTCCTTTCTTTCAACTTGCTGTCCAACTCCGTCTTTTCACTTTAAGCACTCATGGCTGGAAATGCCCTAGTACTAAAGTAGATTCACATCAGCCGTGCATCTGATGTCTAGGCCAGTCCCTTACAACGCTCCTGATTGGCTGTGGACAAGCAAATCACAGGGCTGGAAACTCTCAGTCTCTCTCGAGAGTTCACATAGGCAGAATGTATGTTCCGACTCTCCTGAGGGATACTTTTGAAAGACTTATCCCTAAGGAGAGGTGGAACAAACATCCTGCCTATGTGTCCTCTCGAGCGAGACAGAGTTTCCAGCCCCGTGATTGGCTTATGAACAGCCAATCAGTAGCGTCGTGAGGGACTGGCCTAGGCATGAGATGCACGTTTGATGTGAATCTACTATAAGCCTTGTAGTCAGATTTTCGTAAATCAGGTGAAATTAGCTTGGAACGGTACGTAACGTCCCTAAGGTCGGTACTTTCCGTCTCGATACTATACTAACGCTGTCATATTTCGCTTTCGCGGATACTCTTATTTATATTTCTAACTATCTTAGGTGAAAGTTTATGATGACATCTCAGAAGCACGAATATTCCGGGCATTTTAACTTGGTAGACTTGCAACAGTCGCCTCACCGAGTATATAAATGATGCTGCCTGCGACGCTTCCAAAGTTCGGTTTTGGTGTTCGTTCCTTATTCTGGTGCACCCGAACACTTTCCAGAAGCTTCATTGGTCCATTAACGTTTCTGGCTGCATCATTCGCTCAGGCGGGAAAGGAACATCTCTGTACTGCTGGTAAGGCTCGTGAATCCTGCGTCACTGTAAATATTTGCTAGAGGTCTCTTTATAATAATAATAAGATAATAATGGAGAAACGATTCCACATTTATGTATATGGATATATATTTAAAGATAGATATGTACAGATTGCTTGCGTGAATCTGTTCCATTCCCCATTGAAAAGGGGAACCGAACAGATTCCCGATAGCTACCTGTACAGTTTTATCTTTAAATATAGATCCATATACATAACTGTAGATTGGTTCTCTATTATTATTATTATTATTATTATTATCATTATTATTATTATTATTATTATTATTATTATTATTATTATTATTATTATTATTATTATTATAAAAAGACCTCCAGCAAATATTTACAGTGACGCAGGACTCACGAGTCTTCTGGAAAGTGCTCGGGTGTACCAGAATAATGAACAAACAGCAAAACCAGTCTCGTTTCATTTGATTATACTTTGTTATAATTATCACATCTCTACCAGCCATGAGATTTGACAGTGTGCGGAAATACCCGCCAGACAGTTTTTGTGTACATTTCCTTTTTTTGAAGAAATATCGGTCTTGTGGGTGCGGATGTGTTCATTGAAAGAAAGGAACCCTTCATTACTCCAGAGTTTTCTTCTTTTTTCCTCGGGTTATGAACAGTATTCAGTCCTATTCTTTGAAAGGCAAAAATCACTTACATATGACCCTTTCAAGACAATGTCCTCTTTTAAATTTCACGTGTATATGATCTCTTGCTTCTTATGACATCTCCAAGATTAGCCAAACCAGGTTCCCGACGGCACACTGAAGAAGAGTCTTGCGAACAGAGGACCAAGGTGTATAACGGTATCTACATAATTCGATTCGGGTCGTTCTGTTGCCTCGTCATGCGAACACTTCAGCTGGCTTCGGTGAGTTGGCAGATCGCTAATCACCTTTTCCGTGATATTGACATCTTTAGGTTGCCAGCGTTTGAGGGAAAAGGAAACTGGCGAGAGTTAAATTTCTTGTTTTGTGAATGTGTTTCAGAGCAGAGAGGATACTTTTCATATAAAGCTCACGAAGAATAGTCTCGAATGTGTTGGTTGGGCTTTGGGTGTATCTGGCGTTGAATGTCATTATTCGTAGCGTAAGCATTGCTATGGAACTAGCTCAGAAGAGGAGTAAACTTGCATTAAACTTCTTAGCAAACTTCCCTGATATATATATATATATATATATATATATATATATATATATATATATATATATATATAATTATAACGTCACTCACTGAAAAGGACACTATTGTGCCGGCTTTGTCTCTCCATCCTCACTTTTTTCTTTCCGCCCCCAGATCATAAAAACTACTGATGCTAGGCGGTTGCAAATTGGTATGTTGATCATCCACCCTCCAATCATCAAACATACGAAATTTCAGCCCTCTAGCCTCAGTAGTTGTTATTTCATTTATGGTTAAAGTTTGGCATGATCGTGTTTCTGGCAACTCAACAACACAGGCCACCACGGCCGGCTGAGAGTTTCATGGGGCGCGGGTCAGCATTATATCGAGACCACCGAAAGGTAGATCTATTTCCGGTGGCTTTGATTATACCCTGTACAGAAAACTCGCTTGCCTCGAAGAAACTTTCATCAGATGTAGCCCTGGCTGAGCATGGGCACATGATAAACAGGGAAAGATGGCCTATAGCTGATTAGATTAAAGGCTTATTTTTATGATTCTATCCTTGCCTAACCTTCCATGAAATGGCTCCTCCGTTTCCTGTTTTATAATTCCTTCAATCGAACCACCTCTGCCTTCTATGTTTCTGTCTGTTCTCGGGTAAATCTTCAAAAGCCCCCTCATGTAGGCTGCCTACAGGTTGTACCTTTGAAATTTGAAATCCAGTTTGAAATCCAACCAATGAGAGTCGTCCTCCAGTAGCCATCCTTCAAGTATTCATGCGTAGGCTTAGACACTCGCAAATATCAGTTATTCGTGTACGAGAGAGTTAGAAGTCCAACGGGTGACCACTTCTGACGACTCGCAGAGTTCCCCTGACAATTGCATTCCTTTGAAGGCGTCGTGAAATCCACCGGCCATTATCCTTCCTTCATATCTGACTCATCCCTGAGTCACCACTGGTTGTGAGAAGCATATGTGGTAACAGTGCCATGAGGAAACATTGGTCACGTACAAGCTGAAAAACTAAGTACCTGAACTGATATAAAAGGGGAAGGGTAAAGAAAAGAAGGCCAGAGAGAGAGAGAGAGAGAGAGAGAGAGAGGGTCATTGGTTTATCTAGGGGGAGGTAAGATAAAATCAAATAATTTGCTGTTAAAAAAGTAAATTCTGTTCTGGAGAAAAATGATCAGAATTCTTATCTGATTTAAATCAGTTCACTGTTGTTGAAAATGTTTTCATTAAACAAATATGTCGTTTTGTTTCGTCCAAAGTGTAGAAGTGCGTATAACCAGATATCGTATTTCTATCCAAGTCTCATTAGATTCTTAATAAACACTTGTGAGTATTATTTGCGTAGAACAGTGCTTCAGAAGTTGCAGATTCTCTGTTATATTAAAGTCATTGCAATTGCTCTTTTATCACGATAAAATTAAGTCCCTGTACTCTAAATATCAAATTAAAATTCATGAGAGTATTTTGGATTTCGTATCAATATAATTCTGGAAGTAACTGTTAGTCAGCAAAATGTATTAATATGTGAAATGTAAAGTGCCATGGTGAAGGATTATCTTAATGTTTATGAATTAGAAGAAGTGCTAAATTTTTATGCAATATTGCTTAGCTTAATTGATGTGCTTGAAGTGACAAATTGGATGTTTGAACTAACACTTTTGAATTCTGGATACGCAGGTGAACGAGACTAGAAACAAAGGTTCCTGTTAAGATCAGTTGCTGTGTCTCATCGGATCTGTAGTTCATGGTTGCTTTGAATTTGGCTTAGAAAGATTGGAGGGGAAAGTAACACTGCCAAGACTTCAGTGGGAATTCCTTTCTCTGGAGAAATCATTGCACACTCGCGTAGGATGAAATAACTCTTTGACATTTCATTTTGCGTCTTTTAACATGAAACGAACGAGTGAAGTTGCAGTGGGGCTGTGGTCTTGTTTTTGCGAAGGCATAAATTGTTAATTAAGCCAAAGCAGAGTTGCGTCCTTCGGGTTAATGAAGTCCATCCCTACAGAAGGCTAAATTAACCTAAGCTCAGGTATTCTACGAGGAAATGACGTCATTTTAATTACAGTTATTTTCTGTCTGCAAGTGTGCTAAGAATTAATTTTAAGAATAATTTATTTTTACCTCTGTGGTTAATTACTGAATCATTGTATAAATTTTCTTTTTGTCGCGAGTTCATAATTTTGTCATAGTACGATTTTGATTTACGTTCATTTTTGTTGTTTTTTTTTCCTTCATTTTCGTTGTACATGTATTTTATCTATTGTTGTCACCGTCTGAGTCAATGATTCATCGGTGTTGCTATCTTGTGTAAATGAAATTATAAAGTATGAGAACTGAGCATTGTCATTAAAAGTCCTTGGCAGGTCCATGAGTGTTAAGTATAGCTCTACGAATATTGAGCTTCTCGAAAGAAGGAAAATAGCGAACATAAAAACATGTTGTGGTCGTGATGCTCCTCATCTGTGTGTGTGTGTGTGTGTTTGTTACTACCCTAAAGCAATTTTCCTTTACTTACATTTTTATCTAATTATTTATTACTTTGCTAATTTAATTTTTCTTCTTTTCTGATGACTGATCTCTTCTGTCTGTATTTCCTTTTACATTCTGGTACTTCTTGCAAGTGTACACAATAGTAATCTTTGGAAGCGTAAATTTCAAGTCAATTGCTCCTGTTGGCTTGTTCTATTAGAATAGGGTTTCTCTTCTGGATAATAATAATAATAATAATAATAATAATAATAATATAATAATAATAATAATAATAATAATAATAATGTGGCATCAATTGTAACCTGAAGTCTGAGAAGATAAAAAATTCCATCTTCAAAGATGTCTGAGGAAGCTTTTCTCAACACAGAGAGAGAGAGAGAGAGAGAGAGAGAGAGAGAGAGAGAGAGAGAGAGGGGGGGGTTAACAATTTAGTTTTGTTGTGTTCTGGCAAATATTGTGGAGCCCATAGCAAAGGAGGTGCAGCTTTGAGCTTTTGCAAAGGAGCAAGGTGTAGAAAGGAGATGAGAATTCTGGAGCAGCGAACCACACAGACATTCAAGTAAAAATCAAAACCTTCCCGCGAGAGAGTTATATGAATATAAAAAAAGGTCATACAGTACATACAAAGGGTGACGCGAAGGGACAGGTAATGTATCCGCAAAAACGTTCATTAACTGGTACTACGCGGCGCAATTTCAAGACACCTCCTCAAGGCTTGAACACTTGAATTCACTAACTGTGCAATTTTACAGATAAAAAACATTAAAATAGAAAAATAATAATCAGAATAAGATCAATTAATTTGATATAAACATTGTATTGCACAAAAGAACGTGCTTGAGCAGTGGCAGTGGAGAGACTGAAAGTAACCGTTTGAAAAACAAATTACGCAATAAGTTCTGTACAGCATGACGGGACAGTTCGAGTTGGGAGACTTTTATTAAA
>NC_087202.1:99551121-99603621 GCF_015104395.2 Macrobrachium nipponense
ATGGGACACTGAATATGTGTGTGTGCCTGTGTTTACTGTGCTCCATAGTGTGTTATCAAAAGGGCAATATATATATATATAAGATAGATATAGGTAGATAGATAGATAGATTCCTCAAGATGAGGAAGTTCAGGACCTACCAGTACAAATGCCAGTTAAGCGAAGTCCCATAGACATTATACTTGATACTCTGTGAGTGAACGGATAATCGCATCATACTCCCTCATTATATTGCTTAAAAGAAGCCCTTATTAATGGAAATGTGTAAGAAATGAGATCTCTGAATGCTCCAAGGGTGCCAGAGCTACTGACACGCGAGAAATATTCTTGTTTGGAAAGAAATATTTTCCTATTTTCTACGTTCAATTACTTTAGCAAGTAATGTGATTTTTTTTTTTTTTTTTTTTTTTTTTTTTTTTTTTGGCATCGATGATCAAAATTGCTGTGACGCCAGGTTTAGTTATTCGAGGATGAGAAAGAAGAAAAATGATCGTGAAAGGTTACGGATGCAATTTCATGTTTATCTACTTATTAATTTATTCATTTATTTTTTCTTTTTTTATTAACTAATCTCACTTTTTTCAGTATATTCTATTACCTTTCGTTACTTCTTTCAAATGAACACCATCTCCTTTGGAAGCTTGAATTTCAAGTTCACGGCGAGTCTGGACTTGTTTCATTGGATGGGGTTCATCTTCTGTGTAATAATAGCAATAATATCTATTTATTTATCGATTCGTAAATTTATTTTTCCTCTTTTAATTAATCTCTTTTTTTTTTATTTCCCATTGCCTTCCGTTACTTCTTTCAAGTAAACATATCCAGTGGCGGATCTGGAAACCTCTCGTGCGGGGCGCCACTTAGGATTATCATATATATATATATATATATATATATATATATATATATATATATATATATGTGTGTGTGTGTGTGTGTGTGTGTGTGTGTGTGTGTGTGTGTGAGTTCACACTTACGTACATGTATACATGTATATTAATTTATAGGATTATCATATATATATATATAGTATATATATATATATATTATATATTATATATATATATATTAATATACATGTACACTTACGGTACATGTATATTAATATTTATAGGATTATCATATTCATATATATATATATATATATATATATATATATATATATATACACATTTATATATCAAAGTGGTATAAATATTGTCTTGAAAAATATTGGATTCGTTAATCTTGACATGATCTCCGGTATGTAGTATCCACCTTCATGAAGATAATGACCCCAAAGAAATATTAGTCCTCATCAGGAAGAGCCAAAGAAGCGGTATAGTCAATATTTTTAATTTCATTGGGACGTTTTGGCTATAACACACTAAGCCAATTTCGACCTAAATCGGGGCAAAACACCAAAACAAGTTTTTTTTCCCCTGGTGTTTTATCTCTATTTTAGGTCGAAATGACTTACTATGTTAAACCCGAAACGTCCCATTGAAATGAAAGATGTTGACTATAGCGCTTGTTTGGCTATTCCTGATGATGATCAAATTCCCTAGGAATCAATCTCTAGCAAATATTAGTCCTAGATAACGACCCCACGAATTTGGGGGAGGGGTCACTTATCTAGGAAAGATCTGAATTTTTTCATATCCAGTTTTTATAAAGGAATTTCGGACGTTCTTGTCACGTTTCATAGCCATGAGAACTCGAACGAAAATACTCGTGAAATCTCATTATATCATGTTTACGTTTGCGGCTTGATTGTGTCGATTCTCACTGGCATAAAAAATAATAATAATAATAATAAAATAAAAGATTCATTGCTCTTCTTGTCCCAAAAATCCCATGAGACAACTTTTAGTTTTCTGTAAAAGAAACCTATTGAGAGAGCCTTTTCTGTGCGCCTCAGATCTTAAAAATTACTCAGACTGGAGGGCTGCAAATTGTTATGTTGGTCATCCACCCCCTAATCATCAAACATACCAAATTGCATCCCCGTAGCCTCAGTATTTTTTAAAATCTAAAGTTAAATATTAAAAAAATCGTGCATCTGGAGCCGCAACAACACAGGCCACCACGGCCGGCTGAGAGTTTCACGGGCCGTGGCTGAGGGTTTCATACAGCATTCTACGCTGTAAAAAAAACTCGATTTCGCAGAAGAAACCTTGGCGATTTTTCTACTTGTTTGATTTTCTTTTCCAATATCAAATGCATGCACAACCGCGCGGGAAAGACTAAATCGGGAAGTCTATCTCAATCACGTTTTCCTTTTATAAATTTTATAACGGTTACGTTGGCTTATAAGTGTCGTCGCGCTTTATATACTTATAACGCACCTCAGATGTTACCTTTGCAATCTGTTTAATAATTCAGAACAAATAGAATACGGTGCACAAACTCGACTATTTTGAATTATTTTAAAAGCGACATTTAACTAAGATGCTGTCTAATATCTTTAGGTAAAGCTATTTTGCTCGTAGTGGGTAGTATATATTCAGAAACTAATAACTAATAAAGTAGAAAATCGATAAGCTAATTAATTCGTGCCCACACACACACACACACACACACACACAACACACACACACACACACACACACACACATATATATATATATATATATATATATATATATATATATATATATATATAATATACATACATATGTATATATATATATTATGATATTAATATAAATATGTATGTATATATATATATATATAGTTATAATATATATATATTAATAATATAAATATGTATATATACATATATATCTCGACCTCGACACGTATATAAGGTTACAAATATTTCTAATATTGAATTCGTTATAGCTTGAGCTACATTAAAGGGGAAATATAACTGATAAGTGCCTCGTCCCCGCTAGGATTCGAATCTGGGCCTCTAGAGGCTGAGAGAGAGAGAGAGAGAGAGAGAGAGAGAGAGAGAGAGAGAGAGAGTCTCACCTTACTATTACGTTCAGTTTCTCATACGTCTGGCTGCGGCGAGTACACGTTGTTTAAGTTTGTGGAATCATCGTCAGAGGGCGCTCGACTTCACGTCTCATTCTAGATGTGCTTTTGATGTGAATGGCGAAACCGCCAAGATATTGATGTTCAATTATATCGACATTCCTAACACCCGAGAGTTTCTTCTTGAGCCCAGCAACTATTTATATATGTATAAAATGAATGTCCTGTACGCATAAATTATGCAGCTTTTGGCTAAAGAGACTGAAAAATGTTTACGCCTCGTCTGAAATGCACGTAATGACGTGCAATTTAAGAGTTATTCAGATAGTGTGGTAAATGAACGAGGGTCGAAAGCCTGCAGTCACTCGCGGATCTACGTGGTGTGAAACGCCTCTCGCATCATTTTCTCTTGTTGTGGGATTCTTGCAAGCGTATTTTACTGGACATTATATCTCCTTTTCATGCGTTCATGTTCAATGCGAGTTTCCTAACAGAGCGTCCGTGTTGACGATGTTTCTCGTCCATTATTGTTACTCATGGTCGTGAGTGTGCGGTAACGTCCTACGCTAAGATAGACTTAACCTGTCGTCGACATGTTTACTGGCACCTTGCCAGGTAAAAATTGCAAATGATCGACTCTAGGTCATTTGTAGGAAACTTGAGATAATGTATCTTTTACAAGCGAATATTGACTCTTAACGTTAATCTCGAAAGATACTCATTTATGATTGGGCTTCGGAGTGCAAAAAACGCCATTTTTTTTCATTGACAATATTCTTATATTTTAGGCCAAGCCCATTAAGAGCATGTGACGGATGGGCCAAGAAATACTGAAAATGAACTAGAATCTCTGTCAACATGGACGAGAGTCTTTATCTGCAAAGGTGTTTCAATGATATGGATTACTTCAAAACGGAACGTGACAGATTAACGACGCTGGCCAACGATTTTTCCTCTTTCTCTTTTTCAGATACTGCGTCAGAAATTCATCACCACCGGAGGCCGCTCCTTGTTGGCGTCTCGTTCAATAAGTTATTCTAAAGCAAACAAAGAAATTGGAAATTTGCTTGGCGTTACACCTTGAAAGGTCTTAGACAGCCACGATAAGCTTTACGTTTAGTTTATCTTTTGGAGAAAGAAATGCCTTGAATCTGTGCCTAAGTCTTGTACTTACTAGATTTTTTTTCTATTACACATTTGTATAATGTGCATACTACATTGTCTTTTTATTTATTTTTATACTTGTACTCCAGTTTCTTTGTTGAATCTAGTCTCTCTCTCTCTCTCTCATAATTAATTTCTAACCAAACGAATAAATGTCGATTTTAGAAAGGTACTTTAATTACAGAAGAGAGAGAGAGAGAGAGAGAGAGAGAGAGAGAGTCATCTCAGTGGTAATGATTTTCTATGTTTATTCTTACACTTCATCGCCTTTAATGTTGAACCAGTGCTTCGACATTTTTGCAGTTATTTTCTTCAAATGTAGAAATGAGACTGACTGACTATTTGCTTATAAAACGAGGGCTTAACAGAATAATAATAATAATAATAATAATAATAATAATAATAATAATAATAATAATAATAATAATAATAATAATAATAAATTGTGCCCTAGGAGAGCGGTGTGGATGAGTATAACAAAAACGATTTCACACTACAATAGGAATATTTAAAGATTCTAACGAGGGTCAGAGAGGTTAGAGTCGAAGAACATAATAATACAGTTAGGAGCTTTCGATAGATTGTTCAGTTCTCCTCTTCAGCTAGCGTGAACTGGACATTGAACAAGCTTTCGTAAGCTCCCAGCGGTATTTCCATTGTCGTGCATGAAAAGTAAACCATTATGAATTTTAATTTCTCCAGTGATGATCATAACACCCGCAATCTTTACGGCAGCGTCGTAAAAAGTGACAGTGAGTTGTTAGCAGCAGCGAGTCAAGTGCATAAGTCACGCCATTTCGCGACTGTGACTAAAGAAATGAACAGCAACGCCAGCAATATTGTCTCTGGGACGAGTGCGGGCAAAGCCCGAGCCGGTTCTCGACGGACGGGGATCAAGACCTTGAGCATCGCCGAAAAGCTGATGGTGATCGAGAGGGCGGAGGCGGGAGAGAGCCCCCACGACCTCCAGCGGGAGTACGGCATCAAGAAGAGCACCTACTACGGTTTCTTGAAGGACCGGGAGAAGATCAGAGCCTTCGCCATGGGGCAGGTGGGAGGGGGCTTCTCCCAGAGGAAGTACGTGAGCAAGGGCAAATACCTGGACTTGGAGAAGGTCGTCTTGAGCTGGTATCGCCAGCAGCGTGCCATGGGCATGAACGTCGAAGGCGTCGAGCTGCAGAGGTTGGCGGAGGCCGTGGCTCGAACCTTAGGTCTGCAGGCCTTCAGTGCCAGCACTGGCTGGCTCTTCCGGTTTCGCACGCGCCACGGCATCCTCAATCGCAATTACATCTGGAATGTGAGTCACTCTCGGATCGGAGTGGAAATTGAACGATTGGTGGGAATGACCAGATAGGAAAGCATAAATGACCAAATATTGATGATTTTTTAATAAAGCTTTTTGTTGTGGTATATATAGTCATAAATACCAAACTCCAACAATGCACGCGCTTACACGCAATCTTTTTTCACCCATAGTGCCATTACCTTAATCTGCATTTTATGCATTTTTGATAAACTCGTTATAATGCATTATTGTGATAAGTAATATTAAGTTGTCTGGTTGGTTGCTCTTGGTGCTGATTACCGTCATTATAGATGTATGGTGTTTTTTCTTCTTGAAAAAGAACTGAATCTATAGTCAATTTTTTTTCTTTTCAGCCCACACCTGAAATCTCCTTTGACGAGCTCCCGAAAGAAGGTAAGAAGGATTATATTTCTATGAAACTGCATGAAATGGGAAGAGCTGAAATTCTTGCCCGCCGCAATTAATTCGTTTCCTCGAATTTGGTGCTCAGTCTCGCCGTCATCGAAAAAGCAGATGTGCTTCTCAATGTTTACGGTTTTCGTACACTAAGCTTAATCCGGATTGTAACTTTTGTCGTTTGGAGTTTACTGATCGTAGTAACAAATGCAACTCGAGTTTGTATGCTAGTACTTTCATTCATTTTGTGTGTATATACTCTCTCTCTCTCCTTCTCTCTTACACACACATTTATAGCCTTAAACACAAAAATTGCTTGTATATTTACTGAAGACATTTCTTCCCGTTATAACCGTGAGTAGTTCTTTTCTCTTATAGTTTTCTTAGACTCAATTCCTTCGAGCGCGTAGTCTAGCGAAGGCCCTGTGCACTTGCTAGCTTATGTATTATGTTGGCTGACATAACTTCCAGCTTGACGCTTCTTAGTACCGTTTGAGTAAATGGCATCATTCTCGTGTTGTATTATGCAACACCACCGGTGTTGAGGTAATTGATCAGATATCTTCAGTAAAGTGGATGAATGTTTGGATAAAAAGACCGTTTGAGTAAGAAGCGGTGTTGAGGTAATTGATCGATATCTTCATAAAAATGAATGAATGTTTGGATTAAAAAGAATGGGGTGTAAAGCAAGAAGAACTTTTAATATTTCATTAAAAAAGAAGTGTTCAGTACGTGCTTTATCCATGTGAGGGAAATCCAAGGAAAATTAGTAAACAAGGAAAATTAGTAAACCTGGTTGGTCGGTACTGATACCATTTGTCTTCATTTCCCTCTCTTAACAGTTTTGCCTTTATTTCCCAGATGTGCTGATGTTATAAACAGTTTGATATTAGTCATCTTTGCTGACTGGTAGTGTTGGTGAGTGGATTCTCGGGTTTATGTGTGCGAAATCAATATTTATTTTCTGTCCAAGTAAGGGATATACGATTTATTCAAGGCTGCCGACGTCTGCGAATCATGACCGTGTAATCTCTCTCTCTCTCTCTCTCTCTCTCTCTCTCTCTCTCTCTCTCTCTCTCTTATCATTATGATTCATTGTAGACTGGAATGGAATATAGAATTTAGGCCAAATGCCAAGCACTGTGGCCTAAAAGGTCATTCATGGCTGGCAGGAAAATTGACAGTTGGAGGGTTTGAAAGGCGCAACAGGAGGAAACCTCGCAGTTGCAGTATGAAACAATTGTTAGGAAAGGATGGAAAGTAAGACGGCAGTAAATGACATAAGAAAGGAGGTACAGTAAAAGGAATGAAAGCGGTTGCAAGTATTGCCGAAGGGACGCTGCAAAGAACCCTAAATAATGCCTGCAGTACACCACATGAGGTGCACTGATGGCACTACCTCCCGCTTGTACGTCAGCTTCCCGTGAGATTAGACTAAGTTGAACTTTTAACTAATGGTGAATATATCTCCTCTCTTACTGTTGAGGATATGGATACCGCCGTCAGTGAAGCTAAGTCGTTTGTTTTCATCCTTCCTGAAAATTCGTGATTTCTAATTCAGGTATTGTGTGTGTGCTTTTGTGTGACACACACACAGCACAGAGAGAGAGAGAGAGAGAATTTGAACCTTACTAAATAGTTTTCTTGCCCTCACAAGGTTTTCCATGCCATGGGCTGACATATGATTGATTTTCTAATAAAAAAACAATTCTTTTTGTAAGTTTGAGGAGTTTTCTAAGGGTTTACACACACACACACACACACACACACGTGCCCAGTATTCGTAGTCACATAAGGAAGGACCATTTGATAGAAACTTTTCTAGATTTCACTGCAGGCCATTGTTCATCACGCACTCTTTCCAAGTGGCTGCCCTTAATTATTGTAAAGGATAATCTCAGTTTTTTCCAGATTTCATTATAATCTAAGATTAAAATTGGGTGAAACATCGAAATGGGCAGTTTTCTTTTTTAATGTTTTTCTTTGTATACGGCATTTGTTTCTGTTCTATTTTCATTCAATAGTAACGAATCTGAGGGGTTTGAAACTCTTAAGACATTTCAGTATTCTCTACTGCTTATAATTAAGTTATGGCGAGTCCGAACACATGCTGATTATTGCCCTTCAATGTATTCAGATACGAGGGGCTACCTGGTTGAAATCATTTGCGGCGGATATTGGATTATCGTGTTATTGATTTGTTATTGGCTTATGATGTGTGTCGTAGGTCTTGGGAGATGTAGAAGGGAGAAGGTGGTCTGTATGGTGCGTTTTCATAAGAGGGATTTGTTGTGTATATGGTTGTTGATGGAAAGGGGCGTTTACTTCGGGCTCGGGGGAAGGAGGGAGCCACGAGGAGTGATTCCTTTCCACGTGTATTGATTGGAGTTGCGTTTGGCGATCAATCTCCCCCGACTGTTTGCGCAGCTTGGTGATCGATCTTCTAGTCGTCTTGTGTGATTGGTCGACCTGCCTGGGGAATCGATGATCGGCCTACTAGTTGATTGGTTGGTTGGGCGATCGAGTTGAGGATGAGACTAGGCGGAGTGAGAGAGAGTGGGGGCTTATGGAAAGAGGAAGAGAGAGAGAGAGAGTGAGTGCACGAGTGGGAAAGTGAGGGGTTAGAGGAATAGAGAGAGAGAGAGAGAGAGAGAGAGAGAGAGAGAGAGAGAGAGAGAGAGAGAAAGTAAAGTGTTTGAGAGTATGTGAAGGCTGTGTTATGCTGTGGCGTTTAGATGTAACACAGATCGCAGGTGGATCGCTTCAATGAGATTGCGCTGAACCTTTTCGTAACACGTTGGCTTTTGCTGGATGACAGCTGACATTGTTCGAGCTTTCAGTATTAGTGCGAGTGGCGGATCGGACAAGTTTGTGGTGGTGTTTGTACAGACCAAGGTTTGAACTACCGAAGGAAATTAAAGAATGTGTTCACCTTAGTGGTCATTTGGAGGAAGTCATGGCACGAAATTTTTAGTGAAATTGCATTTGAAATCGACGTTTAAACCGAAAAGGAAGGTTTTGTTTTAAGAAATTATTATGGGGCCTGATGGTTAAATAATTAAGTTTATTTTGAGGAACTGTGTCGCAAAACTTCTGGAAACGAAATGGTGAAGAACTGACGAGGAGTGTCCTTAGTCATAAAACAAGGCTCAAGTGTTAAGTAGAATCAGCTCCAATGATTCCACGTATTCATAACCAAATGCAGAAAACAAAAGATATGGTTTTGTGAAGGCTAATTAGCCCTTGTTGATTAAGGAATATTGTATGGACACTAAAATCCAAAAAAATAGTTTGATTTGAAAACACATTTGTTATCTCTTGGTCAAGGCCTTGAGTAGCACTGACGGTATCTAATCCAAGATGGTTGGTCGAAGCAAAGTGTGGCAGCTGGCTCAATTTGCTGACGGTGGTAGGACCGAAGTCAAATGCAACCTGTGCCCGGCGAGAATCAAGTTCGTGGGCAACACGACCAACATTGCCCGCCACCTGGAGATCAAACACCCGGTGGAGTTCGCGGCCTTGGACCCTCTCTCTTCCGTCAGCACCATACAGTCGCGGCACGAGCAGCTCCACCGCCACCAGGCCGAAAAGGAAGCGCAGCAGAGGGAGGAGGAAGCCATCTGTCGCATCCTGGCGCAGCACAGGGCGGAACTGACGCGTCAGGGCAAGAAGGAAAATTCTGACAACTCTTCAGACACTACCACCACGACCAGCAGCAGCAGCAGCAGCAGCAGTAGTAGTAGCATTAGCGGCACAATTGCACTCACGCCTGCACACCTGTGGTCTTGGCACACACCTGTATTCGGTGAGTACAGCGGTTTCCGAAGGACATTTCTAGGCGCATTTCATGGCTCTCTTAAAGGAGAAGAGTAAGAATGGTCGACGTTGCACGAATACATTCGGTACCTCAGTAATGGAGGAAATATAAATGACAAGCAAATAGAAGGGGACATTTCCCTTTGCTTTATGTCAAATATTTCACTGAACCGGGTTTTATTTCTGTATCTTTATTTCCGAAACTCTGCTGTAGGTTTTGCTTATATTTCTCACTTCAAGAACGCCTTCTACCGCGCCTCATTATCTGGATTTCCTTCTAAAAGCTCTGAAAACTCAATGCAATTTTTAACTACATTCCATTGGAAGTCCATATCAGTTATGCCCCAGTTTTCCTTCGTTGTAACATACAAATATATTCCACAAGTTGTTAGTTACAATTTATCAGCCTAGTGTATGAAAATATTTTCGGAAACATTTGCTCTTACTGCAGTGTATCTTTCCGCCTGTGGATAAGGTGTATCCAAATGCGAACAGAACGATCTTGTTGATGGACTGTACGACATTAATTTTCAAAACTTTTACTGATGCAGTCATTGGTAGTTTTACATAATCCACCACGGATACACGTAGAATATCTTAATTTTTGTAAGGTTAACTTTCATTAGCAAATGTCCATGAGCCTTCAATACCCGAGTAAAGTACGTAAGTATTCAACAAGCGCTCCCTCTCTCTCTCTCTCTCTCTCTCTCTCTCTCTCTCTCTCTCTCTCTCTCTCTCTTTATAACCGTAATTGGCAACACTGGCCACTGGCACGGGTTGTGCGAGATCACTGTAAGATTTAATTTTGAGAATTCCAAAAACGTCATCTAGTTTTTCTATTTTTCTTTAACAGCGAACAGTTTTCCTCCTATCTTGGTCTGTTTCATCTATTTGCTAACAGCCGTTTGAAATGCGTTTAGCCAAGCATTCAACCATTTAACGAATAGCCGTTGCATATCACCACTGACCTATGAGAGAGAGAGAGAGAGAGAGAGAGAGAGAGAGAGAGAGAGAGAGAGAGAGAGAGAGAGAGAGAGGGGGGGGGGGCACATTGTAATACAATTATAATCCTACTGTCTAAAGTAATTCTGATTGGTACTAAATATTTCGGCAGTTGTCACAAGTCTCAGGCACCTTTTGTACCGAGAGTAGCCAACGCTCAGATACACATGTAACCAAAGGTATCTCTTTCAAGTACAGAATTGATGACCTTTTCAAAAGCAGAAGAAAGTTTTTGTGATCTACTCGTAATTGTCTTGTCCGTCTGCCCGTCTGTATGTAAATAGCGCAGTTTACAACGAACTCTGCACAACCACTGATAAGTGCTTTTGATAATGGATTTACATGTGCTGTTGTGGGAAAAAAAATTGTACTGGAGTTGCTGTGCAAATCCGTATGCTATTTTGGCCTTCTGCTGTAACCGCCCTTCTTAAATGGATTTGTTTTTTCAGTAATTATTCTGTATTTTATATTCTAGTTTGGGGGGTTTGTCAGTTGTTTAGATTGTGAATTTCAAATGGAAATTTACTCCTGATAAAATTTGAATGTCTGACCGAATAGTATAACATCGTATTTGTTGTCAGTAAAATCGACCGCATTCGTATGTTATGTTGATGAACATTCAGTGCATAAGTTTCAGCAGTTCATAACTAGATAGAAACGAATGGAGGATTTCTTTAGTACTATGTCAGTGACTAGTTCATCATATCCTTAACGAGTGTGTTCCTTATTCTTTTATGGTACGGCTTTAGCCAGTGTCACCTACGGTTTATGTGGTATTGTCTGGACCTTGGTTTTAACCGAAGATTTGGCAATAGACAATCCCTAGTTTGTGCAGAATTATTTATCATGGACGACTTCGGCCCCCCTCCCCCACCCCCACCCCCACCCCAACCCCCAACATGAATGAGAGAGAGAGAGAGAGAGAGAGAGAGAGAGAGAGAGAGAGAGAGAGAGAGAAATGGTTCTTATTAATGCTACATATCAAGGTATAGAGTCTTCTCTCTTTACCTTGCTGCATATATGCAGAACCGTGAACTGGAATAAGTCGTCACAGCCAGCATTCTCATGATGGGAGTTTAAGGTTGAAGTTTAATCATCTATTCTGTTTAATGCAGTGGTTAGTGATTGTTGGAAATTACGCGTATTTCAACGCATTGGATGAACCGATAAATACAGTGTTTTAGCATGGTATAGGCGTAATGTTAAATTTGGGGACGTTTGCTCTTTAGGAAGATATTAAGAAGCTACCAGTTGCGGTAATTCCTTTACTTGATTCAGCACGTAAAATAGATTCATCTTCTTAAATATAGCTCAAAAGAGTACTGCTTATTCCTTTTTCTGAGAACTTCATCTTCTGCGTAGGTAGTTTCAGTTTAGAGCGGAGAGAGTTGCTGGTAAAATGTGTATCTTTAGTAATATACGTAGACGTACATTTTTCAATTTCATCTTCTGGTACATTAAAACAGGCACCATTTATTTTTTCAGTACATAATTTAGGTGAATAACTAGCACACCCGTGTCATAACTTTTGAGTAGACTTGCCTTGACTTAAACTAAGTAATATGAACTATTTTGAAAACCATTTGTGAGTAAATTGAGGAAATAAAAACAATGTTTGACATCGAACATACGATATAAGGAATGGTAGACCCACGGTTCAAATAGAACTGTATCTAGACCGTGGGTAGACCCATGTAATTGACAATGTCACGTAAAGTAAGTTTTTGTATTTCACTAACATGTCTCGGAGAAAAAGACAGTACATGCAGCACATTTTACTTTGAGAATCTGTTTAGACGTTTAAATTGTTACTTTCCCCTTTTCTTACTTGTAAAGGTTACAGTCGTTAGTTTTATTTAATAACTAGAAGTCGCTGCCACTTTAGAAATTGCACTTCTAGATTCAGTGACATCACAAATCTTCAATGTAAACAAACAAATCGCTGGCTGTCGGGTGCAGTACGATAGGTTCGGTCGTCCCTTGGCAACAAATCTTCAGTCTTTCATTTGCCGTATTGATCTTCGAGAATAAAATTTGGGAAGCCTAGCTGAGCCTGTAAAACTTTGTGGATTCCCAACAGTGTGCAATTGAAACCGATAAAGAATTGACTTATAATCATAATACTTCTTTTGGAGTTGTATTTTTAATTTTTTACGTTGGGAGAATTAATTAAGCCATGTTCGCAGATTCGAACACAAGTAGTAAACAAACGCGTTTCTGAGTTATCAGTGGGTTTATTTTGTCTTCCAAACATTGACATTGTTTTGTGTAAACATTGCCAAGGTTAGGTTATAACGTCTTTGTGTTGTTGCTTTTCATAGCGTCTTTTAAGTGAAAACAAAGAAAGGAAAGCACTGACAACTGTGTTGTTTTGCAAATAAATGTATCTGGCAATTATGCAGCCTATGTTGTCAGACATCGACTCGATGCTAGATGAACCCTTTTGCTAAAGCTATTTTTCAGTGTCTTTCCCCGACTGTTGTCGCACCCCAAAAATCCTTAGTCTTTCATACACGACAGTGACGTCATCACTTTGTCATCTTGGCAAGGCAAAAATTAATCCTTTAAACTGAAAGCTTTGTCAGCTCTACTGTACATTAAGTTGAAAAATTACTGCTGACTCTACTACCACTGCTGACTCTACTACCGCTGTTGCCATTGGGGCAGAGGTTCTCAGATTTTTCTGACTTCAAGTTTAAACTAGAGGTCTGTTGAGAAGGCCAATAAACCGGTGGTTGGTAATTAAAAGTTTGAAAGTGCTTTCAAGTACAGTCATGTGCGGTATCAGTGTAAACACGGCGATGAATGCTTAGTATACACAATACCTAAGACGAGGAGTTGTGGCATGCGACCAAACCTAAGGTCAGTAGCTATAAGCTTAATAGCTATAGTAACCCGTTGTTTGTATTCTAGGTATGAGCTAAGTATTCTGAGTCAGTCAAACTAGAATGAAAGTATTCTACATAGGCTAGTACTGTAGTTTGCAATAGTAGGTCAACCCATGCTTAGGTAATCGAAGTTTAAGTTGCCTAGTAGGAATACTAGGTAGGTAGTGGTATTATAGCAATACATGAATAATAGCTAGTATACATATTACCTATTCTGGGTAGCTTCTTTTTGTTTTATATTACACTTCTAATCTTTATTTTCGGGGGAAACTACTCTATTTTTGTGCTTCCCCTCCACACTCAACCTCATTGGGAACCAGAGGGTTTACCAATGTAGAACATTTGGTTAGGATTTCAGCTCTCAAAAATCCCAGGCCAAGGCCACAAAACATAGTTGTTCCGACGGGAATACTACAAACATACACTCATTGGTCGGGTACTCGGCTGTAGGTGTGTACTGACTCAGTTAAAAAAACAGAAGCTTATATTATTCTCAGCTGCCTTGATTCATTGCTGACATTCTTCTCATGCTAGGCTAATTGAGATTTGCTTGTGTGTGTCACTCACTTGTTCGTGCCCTTGTTCTTTTTCTCCAGGAGCCCTGTGTGTTATCCCTATGCAGTTTAAAAGTTTTTTTTTCAGAAGGGAGGCATTTCAGTGCTTTTTCCTTTGTGTGGCCCAGCCACTTGGGTTACCTCCTTTTACGTGACCTGGTGCATTGGGTGGCATTCACTCCTGAGTTTTATCACCCCTTCTGCGTGTTTCCGATGGCTACAATGGAGGTAACAAACCTGATTTCTTTGGTTGTTTGGCAAGGGCAAGCCCTTAAGTAAATTTCTGTCCCTGATAGCAGTAGACCTACATTGTGTGTGTAAGTAGGTATTTTGTGTTGGAGACGAGAGTGCACGCAAGAGGCCATGTGTGATGAATATGTGGGATGTCTTACCCAGATGGTCGTTCTACAAGAAGAGATGCCTTAAGAAGGGAGCTCATCCTAGGAACCATTCAGTTTTTACCTTTCTCCATTCCCTCCAATGTTCCCTCCATAGCCACCTGTACCAGGCAAATGGAGAAGATACAAGATGTTGGGAGGCTAGATAACCTATGAGAAGGTTTGAGAAGCTAATATGGTGACCCTTGTGAATTTTCTGTTGGCAATCCCCCATCTTCCCTTAACTTTGATGAGTAGGGGAAAGGAAGGGTAATCTAGGCCTTCAATGTGGTCGAGGCCCTGTGATGTTATTTCTGTGCAGTGCGTAGTGATTTGTGCTGAAGGGAGGCATTTAGTGGTTTTTGCAATGACTTGTAGAGTGAGTCGTGAGATGATGGGTGTCTGAGGGTTGCCATGGCCCTCTCCATTCCCGACGGAACATTGAGTAGGTGTGCCCAATCCACACTTGCAAGAATTAAGAGAGGAGTGGCAGTGCTACTCCAGGGGTGGGGTCACCCTGCCCCAATGCACCAGGACGTTTTTTGTCAGGTGTCCTCTCCTTTCCAAGACCAGACATCAAGCGTTTCATCACAACTTGAGGAGGTGGTGCAGATTGAAAACCAGTAGTCGTGCCGTTTCCCTGCCTTCAGCAGCTTAGCAGCAAATCCACTAGATGTTAGAGCAGCAGGAGACCCCTGTTCCGATCTCAGAGAAGATCTGACAGGGGATTGAGTGCATCCCAAAAAAGAAATTACAGAGACTTGTCCCACTCCCCACTCTACAACCCACCTCTCCAGTCAGATGGCTTAGTTACTTTGATCTAAGTGGTGAGATATGCTAGAAGCTGAGAGGCCCCATCACAACCACCTCCACTTAGTGCCTGAACACTTACAGGTCAGCACCACCCTCCTCCCATTTATCTCATGGTGCAGAGGAATGCACATCCCCGAGGCAGGGGTACAGACTGCCCTTCAGAGCTGCGACTGGGAGGACTGCAGCACATCTTGGGGAGGGCCTAGTCCCACTCTGCTCCCTGCTGCCCCAATCCTCATGCTTTGAGGCAGAACATTGACAAATGCAACTAGAGATCTCCTCAACGGATCCTCATGGGTAACTACCCAAGGAGAACACCCTAGTTGGTCTTGGTATCTATCAGGGAGAATTTCATGATGACAGTAGACTTGCAGAATTTATAATTTCACATCTCCATCCATGAGGCCTCGTGGAAATACCGAAGGTTCTGTAGTAGTTTCTTGTCCAGATTTCCAAACTGATGGGGCTGGATCTGTCTACCTTGGTGGATGTGTCATCATCTTGAGGATTTTTGAACAGTTGTGCCCTCCCTCAGAACTCTGTTCCCCCAAGTGATATGTATCTCTGTAGCCTAACCCTGGCACAGGCTTTGGTTAGAGATCTTACCCTCAAGACTATTTTTCTTCTAGCCTTAGCCTCAATGAAGCAGCTGGAGTAGTTAGATGGCCTTTCATTTATTCCACCACATGGAGGGATAGAGATCCTTCTCTTCCTTTATTGCTGAATGTGTGGCAAAAACTTAGAATCACCATCACATGATGAGAGATTTGAGAGTATCTTGCCTGAGTGAGATACTTTTCTAAGGATAATGTGTAGTGACTGGATTTGAATTCTTCCCTTCTTTTCCTTCTTTGAGCATCGTTTAAGCCAAAATAACTCCTGGAGTTCATCTAGATACAGGTAACTACAATTTGAGCTCCACTCTTAGAATAGATTCTAAAACACACGTCTCCCTCCACCCTCCATTTCAATAAGGGGGAAGGACTGAGGTAGAGCAATATTCTAAAATCATCTATTGGTATTAGCCAGAATTAGCTGCCTTCCAACTTGAATTCCCCCGTGGGGGATTTCATTAATCTAAGTCTCCATATTTAAATGGGTCCTAATTGAGTCATTCAGGCCCAAGGCTTTACTGATCTGTCATTCCAAACACCTAAACTCAGTTTCCCCTCCTTGTGACAGTTTCTGGTAGGATTCAATTCCAGTCATTTGTCAGAGATGATTTCCTATCCAGGAGTGTCTCATGTATAAAGGTGATGGTTTGTATCTCCGTGTGAACAAATAAATTTTTGAAGTATATAATTTGTATTTTTCTTATATACAAACCAAAGCATTTTATCATAATCCTATGCAACAACCCCTCTTTGTTCCAGTGACCTAAGGAAAAGAGGCCAGTGGAAGAAGGTGAGGGATATTCCCTCACTTACCCCTCATAACCATCGGTTAATAACCTTGTTACCAGGTTTAGCAACCATTCCAGTTCGCACCTAAGATGCTCCCATATAAAAGGCTATGATTTGTATACCTAGGAAAACAAACATTACTCCAAATATTTTTTACATTAATCCTTCAATTATGTTCAGTAATAGTGACAGGGCAATTCCAGGTAAATTCAAAATCTGGGTAAGCTCAAATATAAAACCACAGATTTTAAACAGCAACTCCATAACCTTACTCACCCTACCTTGTCAATACTGCATAATCATAAACACTAAATATGTTTAGAAACAACCATCACACTTCAAGTTGAAAACTATATGCAAAATGCAATTAGCTTATTTTACGATATTTTTTAGAAAATATGCAGTATAAATAAAAGTTAAAAAACCGTTTTTCTCTCTGGTTTGTGTTTTGCCACATCCTGTCATGGTTTTATCACCATTACTTTATACTATTTATAAAGCTTTCATTAAACTTCTTTCATGACTGCGATTGCTCCTTTTTTTCTTAGTGAAAACTGTGTATGTATATGTGCAAAACACCCTGTATTTACATCTTTACATTCAACCCCCGCCTATTCATGGTTCTGGATTTGCGGGACTTGCCTATTCACGGATATTTCTGTGGAATATATATGCCCATTACTATTTGTGGAAAATCTTTTTGTGACAAAATGCATTATTTGTGCATTATTTGTGATAAGACAATTAAAATACTCAGCTGTAAGCATTTTTAGTGTTTTTTTTTTGGTTTTTTAGTCGTCAAAATAGTCGGTGACAAATGTTTTTAGGTGTTTCAAGTATTCGCGGGGGTTTGTGGTACGCATCCCCTGTGAATGCCAGAGGTTGACTCTATTAGTATAGATGGCATATCTCAATAATGAAGTGTCCAAAGTAAATTACACTGTATATTAACAGCACTACTCAAAAGTAATAATTTGTTTTTTTAATTAATGATTCTTTTTATTTTACTGCATAAATATTATGGAAGCTAGTACTTGTGTGTGTGTGTGTGTTTACATCTACATGTGGCATTTCATCAACATTCACATCACTGTTTAGCTCTATTTTTTATATATATATAACTAATAGGATTATCATACTTATAACAATACACAAGAGAATACGTATTCTTTCACTGTTGACATTTATAGTATTTATGACAAAAATATTTAAATTTAATGCTTCACTAGAGTACAGACTAATACTTCTTCTTGGTAATTTGAGTGACTTATCTTTTGCTGTTATTCCAACAGCTGTTTACTTTAAGGAATCAACACTGTTGAACCTCCTGTAATGAACATCTTTTGACTGTGGTGTTACCCTTGCAGTATTGAGTATAACCTGTACTCCCCTGATGCTGATTCCTGCCTTGAAATGTATTTTACTGTTACTGAAAAGAGTAAGGTTGGACAGAGTAAAGTAAAGAAGTTCAAGCACATTTCATTATCATTGAGCTCTTCCTCTTTTTTCCTTGCCGCCTCCTCTCTCTTCCTCCTATTGTGGGAAGAAGGATGGTTCTCAGAGCTCAGAGGCCCTGTCACAAGTAGCTCCTTCAGACAGAGTGAATTCCTACCTTCTCTGGGAGTTAGAGGTGGTATTCATCTATCTGCAAATGGGACATCTGCCATAGGTTGTGTTGACACCAAGGTCACTATGAATATGCTAGTGAACCATTGTCACCCTTTTACTTACAAAACACACGAACTTCAGCTGAGGTAGCAAGAAAAGAGTTGGTGCTACCTTCTGGCTCAGTGAATTTATTAACATCTTCACCAAACATTCTTCTGTCTGAACATTGGCAAATCAAATGGAATGCTTTTTATTTTTTTATAATACTAATATATATTCATGAATATATTGTGGTCGACTGGGTGCTGAGAAAATGTAAATATGCTGTTTTTACATTTGACAATGAAACAGATGTCATAAGAATAGATATATAAATTAGTTGTATGTGGATTGCTGAGTTATGTATAGTTCATGTGCGAATAATTAAGGTAATACATGGTGTTTAACATGGTCATGGGAGTAACAGAACCAGCAGACACCTCTCATGCCAAACTCAGAAGGATAGCCTCAAGATTGTTGGCTCATCTAGATCAACCAGCTTGGTATTGGCAGATCCTTTTAAGGCACCTGTCAACCCTGAACATATGCACTTGTGAGCAATATGATAGTGCTTGAAGAAGGGTTGGTCTCAAATTAATCAAATCCCAGTAACGCTGGATCCTTTGGACAGAGGTGAAGGACAACCTTGGTTGGTAGATGGATGATAGGAGCCCCTGCTCTCCTTGTTCATCATTTGGAATCATTTGGAGTGGTGATTGAGGCCACATGCTCATGACCCTTCTGTTATTGGTTGTCGACCACTGCACTAGCCAGTGGTTCCGGTCTTCAGTTTCTGCGTCATTGCTTTTTGGCCTTGCGTCCCGGCTTTGGCTTGGATTTGTGGTTGGTCCAGTTGTATGCTTGCAGCCATTCACCGATTCAGTGAAGGATGTTTTATCTTGTTCTTTCTGTCCTCTTCATCTGTCTTGAAGTGTTAGGAGCCAGCACTCTCCTTTCAGTAAAAATGCTGGGACATGCTCTTGACTGCTCCTTGAACCATCACACCATGCTTATACTCCTGTGTTTGTGGGTCTACCCTTGTACACAGGTTGGCAAGGCAGTGCACACTCCTGCGTGCCCAGATTAGATAGTGCAACCAGCCTGGCTGATTCTGTTTCTCCCTTAGATCTGGTGGTAAGGAGGGGATTTTGTTTGGTCGCCTTTAACACCTGCAGATTATTACTCTATGCCATATTCTTATCAGACACTTATCATGTTCTTCTGACAAGATGCAAGAGTAAATTTCTCTCTCTCCTCTCTCTCTCTCTCTCTCTCTCTCTCTCTCTCTCTCTCTCTCATATTTTGAATTTTTTCGTATTAAGGATATTCTTTTTCATAATGGATTCGGTGCTAAATTCATTGACACAGACATTGGTAAATAATTTTAAAAACTAGTAAGTCCATATCCTCCAAAAATGACAGTAAACAAAGCTACTATTTATTTTTCCTTGCCTTACATGTGCAAACGCAGTTTTTCCTTGAGAAATATAATTTAAATACTATTAGAATTTTGCACTCAAGTCAGTCTTAATAGTTTTTCAGGCCTAAAAAGTGTAACACAAGCTTTTCAAGTTCAAAGACACGGTGCCCAAAGAATCACAGTCATCTGTAGTTTATAAGTATGCTACATGTTATGCAACTTATATTGGAAAATCAAAACGGCTGTTTCGGGTCCTTTCCTTTGAACACCTAGGCCGATCAGTTTAGAACAAGCTGGCCACTGAACAAATAAGTATTTAGTGCCACTCGTGAGCATTCCTCTCAGCACGACCATCCTCTTAAGACTCTAAGTAGAGATTCTTTTTCTATATTAGCCAGTCGGTCTAGTGAGGTGGAGGCTATTGAGACGCTGTAACCATCAGGGAAAAACCATCACTTTGTAATAATGAAAAATAAGTCTGTTGAGTTGCTTTGTCTTTAATATAACTATCTGTATTTGTCTTTTATTCCTCTCTTGACTATTGCCTTTATAGATTAATGTTAATGGTCAATTTTAATTCTCGGTACTTTGTTATGACGTGTTTGTTTTTATTTATCTTTTAGTGAGAGTTTTAAAAATTGGATTTAAAAATGTTTACTCATACACACACACACACACACACACACACACACACACACATATATATATAATTGAAATGATCCCACCAGGAGTCCAAGGATCCCTTTTTGTAGATGACTTCGTCATATATAGTAGCGGTGAAAAAGCGCTGGACATAACCAACTGATTGCAAGCAGCCATAAATAGGATAAAAAAATGGGCCGATAACAAGGGTTTTAAATTTTCACCGCAAAAAACAAAAGCAGTCAGATTTACTAGATCAAGAAAACAGGAATTAATTCCTACTTTATTCATAGATAATGATATAATTGAATATTATGATGAGATTAAATTCCTCGGTGTAATACTTGATAAAAAACTTACATTTAAAGAACATATAGAACAACTGGTGATAAAAGTGAGAAAATCCTTAAATATAATAAAAGTAATTGCGCATAAAGACTGGGGTGCTGATAGAACCTCTCTGATAAAAGTATATAAGGCTATTTGTCTAAGTAAACTTGATTATGCATGTCAAGTATATAGTAGTGCTTCTAAAACCCATATTAACAAAACTGGATGTCATACATAACATGGGTATTAGACTATGCACTGGAGCCTACAGAACTTCCCCCGTGGAAAGTCTGTATGTAGAAGCAGGAATAGATCCCCTGAAAGTACGAAGAGAAGAAATGGGATTAAAATATATAGCTAAAATAAATAACCTTAATGATAATCCAAACACCAAATATATGAAGAACATAACAAATAATTATGACAATAAACCAAGAGCCTCTAAACCATTGGAGAATAGATTAAAACCTGATATAGAACATCTAAAATTAGGAACAAGTAGCATATCAAAAATAACCACTCCTAAAATACCTCCGTGGAGACATGCTAAAATAGAAATCTGTGAGAAATCATTTAATAAGAATGTAACAGATGCACAATTAAAGAGTGAATTTCTGTCACACCAGGAAAAACATAAACGGGATATTAGTATTTATACAGATGGTTCCAAGTCGAAGGAGGGTGTAGGCTATGCTGTAGTAACAAAAAATATTTTAAAAAATAAGGGAAAACAAAAAATTCCAAAAATATGCTCGATATTCACTGCAGAGATAAATGCTATATTAGAGGCTATAAAACATGCCTTTATGGTGGGAAAGGCAAACGATACCTTTGTAATATACACGGATTCTTACAGTGCTTTAGAAGCGCTAAAACAATACACAGTTTCTCATCCCGTAATTGAAGAAATAAGGGAGTGGATAGATATAATAGTAAAACGGAAATCTATAAATATAAAACTATGTTGGGTCCCTTCCCATGTGGGCATAAAGGGTAATGAAGAGTTGGATAACGAAGCCAAAAAGGCAGTAAAAAAGGAGTCTATCAAAAAAATACAAATACCTTACAATGACATTAAAACAACAATAAATGAATACTGTCAATCAAAATGGGAAAAAGAATGGCTAGAATTGAATCATAAATTAAAGCATATTAAACCATCTGTAAAACCTTGGAATAGACCGAAATGTCAAAGAAGGGAAGATGTCATATTAACAAGATTAAGAATAGGACACACATACTTAACGCACAAATACTTGATGTTGCAAGGCGAGGAAAGACAGGCCCCTTACTGTGACCATTGTCGTACTCTGGTCACAGTCCGTCATCTACTAACTAATCATCTACTAACTAAATGCAATAAATTCGAAAGAAAACGAAGATCCAACAACATATATAACATACCACTTGAAGAACTATTGGGAGAAAATGCCCCACTTCAAAATATAGTAAAATATCTCAAAGAAATAAACCTGCTTTATATGATATAACGTCTCATAATTTCATAGTTATACAGTAAGCGCTGAATGGCCTTTGCTGCCCCAGTGCTTGGTGTTACACCTAAACTTTATAAAACCAACCAACACACACACACACACACACACACACACACATATATATATAATGTGTGTGTGTGTATAGTTGTGAGTGCGTGTGTGTTTGAGAGAGAGAGAGATGCAGCTTTTTTTAAGCCTTACACATTTGTCTAGCCCACCGAAGCTATGTAGATGTAAACTCAAAACTGACAGTGGAAATTACATACATTTAGATTGAAGGGATTAGCCTGTCATGTTTTTTGGAAACGTCATCCAGGAAGCAGTTTTTCCGGATCCAAATCTGGGAGGTTGGACGGGCAGAAAGTATCCCTTTTTTCCTTGTGTACTTTGCGTTGTTAATAGTCGACTGGTTTTCTCAAAAACTGTAACGTCTCCGAAATGGGGGAATGGATAGGGTTTCGTACTGGAGTGTTAAGTGTGTAAAATCCCCTCAAGCAAAAGGAAAATTTCATAATCCGCCTGACTGGTGCAGTACGATACTTTAGCGTGTCTTCGGCAACGATACCGAGTGCCTTGCATTTACCGCGCATTGATGTTGAATGACAAAACTTGGAAAGAACTATAAAATAAAAAAATGATATGTTAAAATTTTGATTTTGGTTAAACTAAGACTTCAATAAGCACAGAAAGTAACACAAATGTACTTCAGAATTCTAGTTTAAAGATGACTGCAGTAGCGAATGGCCAAGCCTTGCTCACACAAGCGGATGCAGGATTCGAGTAATTTGCTTTGTGGCTATAGGAAGTTGGTGTTTACTTCTATCGACCTGATATTTTTTGTATGTTTACATCTGTGTGGTAGATATGGTGCATCTTTGCTGTTGATGCCCATCACTTGGTCATTGTAAACAAAGAAGTTTATGCAATAACGATTGCTTAGTTTGGCAAATACTACTCGGTTATCTTATATCCGACAACAGGTGGACCCGACAGGCAACTCGACTCGAGTCGAATTGACCGGAGACGACAAACCCGTGTACCCGGGAAAATAATATTAGACGTATGCATCCGGTCACAGTGAATACTTGGTTGTTATCTGGTTGTGCTTTGGCTTTTCAATTTCTTTTTATGTTTATATTGGGGAGACGCAGTCATAAAATATCACTATGACAGTAAGGCATACATTGAGGTTTGCAAAACAGTTTATTCGTGGAATTTAGGCGTTTCAGTTTGTTTAATGGCTGTTGACAATTCTTTCGATAATACAAGGGTGCAGTGTCGCAGTGTAAAGTGCAGAGAAGAAACCTCCATTGCCGCAAGGTAACCTTGTGTATATAAGGATGTAGCAGCGTGCTTACCGTTAAACAATAGCGGAATGAACTGCCGGATAGTCTAGAAAATAAAACGACCTCTAATTCGACAGACAGAAACAGTTTTAAATAAATGACTTTTAAGGCGGCTTGCAGTTCAGTTTGTAAGATTTTTTTTTTTTTTGTATGTAGAACAAGTACATTCCAGCAGTTAACAAGATTTATGATGAATGGTAACAGTAAATTTGAGGATCATAATAAACTTTTCAAGTAAAAATCTTTCTTTACACTATTTTTCGTCTGCACAAACTTGGATAGTCATACAAGTCGTATTTGAGAGTAGAGGAATGCCTTGAATTAAACATTATTGGCTTTTGCACATTATACTCCCGTACGTATGTGACTCGTATCTTCGATCGATGTGTTGATCGATCCTCAGCTCGTGCGCTCTAGATAGATATACCACCCGGTTTTGAATTGATCGATGTCTGCAGATGATGCGATGGATGGCTGGTCGCTTGCTGCGTGTCCGATAGAGGAGGGGTATGGCTTGGTGGTACATTGCTGCTAGGTGGTCCAAAGGTATCTGCAGTTTAAGTTCAATGCCGTTGTATTCTCGGTTCTTGACTGTGATGTGAGATGGGTTCTCTATTCTTGACTGTTTTGAGTTGTATTTCTTTCATTATTCATGATTATATTCTTTGCAATCGTGACTTGCGTTTTGAGACGGGTTATTCTTACTATTTCTGGCTTTGTGTTATTTTTTTTTTTATTTGATACCTAAGAATCGTGTTGTGAGATTAATTATTCTGTCATCCCAACAGTTTTGAGAGGCGGACTATTCTCAGCATTCGTGACATGGTGTTTTGAGATTGATTATAGTTTCCTGATGTGTTTAAAGAAAGTCATTATTCTCATTATCCCTGATGTTTTGTGAGACAGCTTATTATCTTTATTCCTTACAAGTGCATCATTCTATATGTCTTGAGTTGTGATACAGAACATTCTCTTGTTTTTCTGATAATGTGTTGGGTTAGATTAGTCTTGGTATTCCGGGCATTATGTCATGCGGTGGAATATTCTGTATTCCTGACAGTGTGCTTTGAGAGGGATTATTCTCAATTTACATGACATTGTGGGAAGACAGATTAGTATTCTTGGTATTCCCGACATTGTGTTGTGAAATTGATTATGCTCAGTATTCCTGGCATGTGAATTATTCTCAGCATTCCTGACTTGTGGATTATTATCAGTATTCCTGGCATGCTGTGTATTATTTTCAGTATTCCTGACTGCTTTCCGTGACAATAACTTTATTCCTGGCTTTGAGGATTCTCGATTCCTGACATTTTGATGCAAGACAGATTATGTTCTGTATTACAGACATTGTGTTGCGATACAGATTATTCTCTGTATGCCAAGCTTTGAGCTTTGCGTTGTAAGACCGGTAATTCTCAATGTTACTAGCATTGTGTCTTGAGACGTACCATTCCCTGTATGCCATACATTTTATTGTGAGTCAGATTGTATTGTCTTTATTCCTTCCATTGTGTTTTGGGATGCTGTATTCTATGTATTCCTCATATTGTGGCTTATGTGGATTATTATCTGTAATATTGTCACGTTTGGTGAGATTGGCTGACTATTCTGTTTTCCTGACAATGTGTTCTGTGATGAATTTTGGCCTGTATTCCTGATGTGTTGTCATATGGATTATGATTAGTCCTAACATAGTGTCGTGATAGGGTTTTTCCTTTAGTCCTGGTATTGTTATGTAAAAGGGTTTTTTCATTTAGTCTGATATTTTGTTGTAATAAGATCTTCCCTATAGGCTTGACATCGTGTTGTGGGTTTTTGCCCGTTAGTCGTGTTATTGTGTTGTGATAGGGTTTTTTTTCTTTAGTTCTGGGATTTTGTCACGATAAGCGTTTTTTTCCATTTAGTCGTGACATGTAATAATGTTTTTCCATTTAGTCCGAACATTATGATGTGATTGAGTTTTTCCCTTTAGCCTTGGGATTGTGTTGTGGTAAGGTTTTTTCCTTTAGTCCAACCTTTAGTCCAGGGATTTGTTATATTATAAGGTTTTTCCCTTTAGTCCTGGCATTGTGTTGTGGTAAGGTGTTTTCCTTTAGTCCTGAGATTGTGTTGTGGTAAGGTTTTTCCTTGTAGTCCTGAGATTGTGTTGTGGTAAGGTTTTTCCTTGTTAGTCCGGAGATTGTGTTGTGGTAAGGTTTTTCCTTGTAGTCCGGAGATTGTGTTGTGGTAAGGTTTTTCCTTGTAGTCCGGAGATTGTGTAGTGGTAAGGGTTTTTCCTTTAGTCCTGAGATTTGGTCGTGGTTAAGTTTTTTTTTTTTGGGAAGGTAAGGTTTTTTTTCCTGAGATTGTGTTGGTGGTTTAGTCCTAGATTGGTATTGACCTAAGATTGTGTTGGAAGGTTTTTTAAGTTTTTTTTTTCCTTTAGTCCTGAGATTGTGTTGTGGTAAGGTTTTTTCCTTTAGTCCTGGGATTGTTGTGGTAAGGTTTTCCCTGTAGTCCTGACAGTGTTATGATAGGGTTTATGCCTTTAGTCTTGACATGTGTTGTGATGGGGTTTTCTATTTAGTCCAGACATTGTTTTGTGCGATGGGCTGATATAATTATTCATAACATTGTTTTTGAAAGACGATTATTTTTGTTTATTTCCGGCGTTTTGGTGCGAAATAGACTATCTTTTTACGTCTGGCAGTGTCTTTTGAGATAGGTCGTTCGCAGAGGTTATGATGTTGTTGTGTGATAGATTATTCTCCTTTCGATACCAATTATTCTTTGTATTTCTGACTGTTAGGTGGATTAATTATATATTTTTTGTATTGCTTATGTTGTCTGGCGGATCATTATTTTTTTTCTAGAGATTGTGTGGCAGGCTTATTCGCTGCATTTCAGAATTGTATTTTTCGATGGATCATTCTTTTTATACTAAAGATTATTCTCTTTTTTTTTTTCCCTGACGGTGATTTAAGACCAATTATTTTCCTTATTCTTGATGTTGTATCCCAACACTAAATTATTCCTTTGTTACATGTACTTACATTGGTATAGTGCATTTCCTTTTTATTTTTTATTTCTAGAAACTATGCCATTATTTCCCATGCTTAGATATGAATATGGATAAATCAGTTTCGTGTATGTGTATATACAGTACATATGTATACATATATAAGTATGTATGTATGTATTTGTATGTTTATATATATATTATATCTATATATATTATATATATATATATACATTAATAAGTTATAAATGGGCCTGGTAGGAGGTTACAGGTGTCATTGCATCCCTTGTTCACAATCTTGACTGGAATTATGACATATTTGTTTGGGATCCAACTCCAGTCAGTTGCCAGGGATGACTTCTTACCTAAAGAGAAAGTTTCCAGTGTAAAAGACGTAGTTATACTGACTAGAGCCTTTTATCTTTCCCTCACCTCAACTATCCTGCTTTGTCAGTGAGGTTGAAGGAAAAGATTATTTTATGAGGATAGTTTAGTCAAGGGTGTTTCACCCTTTAGCTAACGACCTTGTTACAAAGTTCAACAACTGTCTTCCATCTCATGCTGAGGGATTTTCCTATATAAAAGGCTCTGATTTGTATACCTGTGAAAAATGCAAATCACTTGAAAATGTTTATAGATTGTTATAAATGGTTTTTTGGCTAGTGTGAATATGAAAGTACAGGAGATTACTGGGTTAGTATCTAGATTAGAAATTCTATGCTAAGAAGCCTTTCTACAAGGAATTGATCATTGATGTGGAAAATTTGTATACGGTATAAATTAGCTATAAGAGGATTGTGTATCCCACTACATGGGATACATTGGGACAGGGAATTGTTGCCCAAGAACCTTCGTAACTGGATTCCTTCTCTGTTTTGTGAAGTAATGGCTGATGGAAGAGGTTTCTTCTTGAGGTTTTGCATTTATGGGATCAGTCAGTAGAGCTGCACAAGCTGTCACAATGTAGTATATTTCAGTCTTAAGTTCTTGTAGGTGTTTTATGATGGGTTACTGATAAATTCATTAGTTGGGTCTTGGTCAGAACCAAGATTGAGTTCATTTGTTTTGTGTGTGTGATCTCCTTAAAGGACATAAGATCGGTCCCAGGTGTAGCTCTATGAACTTGTGGCTGACCTGTTCAAAGGACCTAAGATCTGTCCCAATGAATGTGTTGCTGACCTGTTCAAAGGACCTAAGATCTGTACCAATGAATTTGTTGCTGAACTGTTCAGAGGGCTTAAATCTGTCCCAGGTTTACCTCTCTATGGATTGTGAGCGTACTTTAGTGTGAAATGGCCGTTGTTCTGGTAGATAAGAATATCCTCTCATTTTTATTCACTGCCTTGTTTTCTGAGTAACATTTGTGTTTCAAGCAATTTGTTTACAAAGATGATTTTTTTTACAGTTGTTAGGATGTAATGCCAGATGGAGTAACAGTTATATTAATGGAACTGAAATGTAATTTGGAAATTTTTGGTAGGTAATTGAAGTACAGTAGAACTGATGATGGTATGAAGTGAGTGGAATCATTGAATGCACATTTTGGCAAAACGTGTCTTTCTCTCAAGTTTGTTGAATGTAGTATCTAATTTATGAATATGTGTTGCACTTTTGCAGTACAATTGGAAATGTAGTGATTCCGATGTTTTTCACTTTTTGAAATGCTAACCCAGCATCACGGAAATTCATGATTTGCACATCATCACAATTTTAATGGGTAGTTTTTGTGAACTAGTTGGTACAAAATAACTGTTGCCAACGTTTTGCTGGGACACTTTTGATAAGTGTAGTGAATTCCGTAACTGAGGTGTTAAGCAATGCCAAAACTGGCTTCACCAAAGCCAAACAAAGAGACTCAACCTAGAGAACAGGAGAAGCACCATGACCCCTTTGCGGGAGGTCGCCAGCATTATCTGCGTCGCCCTCGCCGAGCATCCGTCGTGTGGCTCTACTTCGAGTTCGACTCTGAGGAGAGGCGCCGGACTGTGTGTACCATTTGCGGTCACACCATGTTTTGGGACCCCACCAGTAACTCGACTTCGAACATGCTTAAACACATGCGTAACAAGCACCCAGTGGAGCTAGAGATAGCGAAGGAAGAGGAGAACAGGATAGTGCTGAAAGAGGGACACAACAAGATGCTTGCCATGGTGAACCTCTCCTTGCCACCAGGTAAGAGCAGGACCACATGTCGTCGTAGTTTGCTCTTGACTCCCGACATTCAGACTTGTAATGCCTTTTCCAGAAAGGAATGTTGCGGTTGCACTTTGGATTTAGGAGTATGTTATATATACGCAACTTTTGGAAGGAATGATGCCGTGTTAGATGAGCTAAGGTTATGCGGAAACGCTTATTATTATTATTATTATAGTCACAGTGAGAGATTCACATGCGCATTTTAAAACTTATTTTAAGTAAAATTGATCTTATTTCCCCTATCTTATTTCCCCACTATACTTTCTTGCATTTATAGGTTCAGTTAGAATTATGTTCTTTAGTACTAGAGTTTATGGCAAAATTCAGATGTAACTTTATTTCTCAGACTCCACAAAGATAAAATGATTAAGTATGATATTACATATATTTAACATTGAGAAAATGTATGCAGCATTGTAATAGTGTGAAAGTTTAAACAAATTAATTTTTTTTCAACGTAAAATCACAGAAATTCGCATTTTAATTTTTCTCTTTCATTCTTATAGTTGATCATGGTAATTTTATGATCTGTATTACTTTACCTTGCTCTTATCTGTTTATACACACACACACACACACACACACACACACACACACACACACACATAAAAGGCAAATGCCACAAAGGAAAAGTGAAATAACGGAGTGGTGTGTAGAAAGGCCTAGCAACCAAGCCATTATTTCACTTTTACTTTGTGGTATTTGCCTTTATTTATACATTCATTACGTTCCATATATTTGTGATTCAGTTATACATACATACATTATATATATGTATATACATAAATGCATAGACATACATACGTTATACACATGGGGGGCATAACTACGTTATACACAAGGGGGTGGAGGGTCTGAAGAAACTGTCGGGGTTACTCAAACAAAAAAATCGACAATTCTACTTTGTATTTGTCGAGCTCCTTCAGCAAACTTCGAGACCTCTGGGAGACAGCTGTAGTCAGTGCTCGGGTTCTCCATATCAACTCTGCCAATTTGTCCAAGATCCTCTGCAAGCCTTCGTAGGTTGGTGGTTGGCCATGAAACTTGTTGTCGCCATTTTTAGGGGCTTCCTTCTCCAGAATCGCCACCATCGTTGGCTAGCTATAGTAGATTTACATCAACCGTGCATTTGATGTGATAAGCCAATCGCAGGGCTGGAAACTCAGTTTCTCTCGAGAGTTCACATGGGCGGGATGTATGTTCCACCTCTCCTGAAGGATAAGTCTCTCAAAAGTAGTCCTCAGGAGAGATGGAACACACATCCTCCCTATATGAACAATCTCGAGAGACTGAGAGTTTCCAGGCCTGTCATTGGTTTATCAACAGCCAATCAGGAGCATCGTTAGGGACTGGTCTAGACATTAGATGCACGGCTGATGTGAATCTACTATAGTAGCGAATGTCATCCTTTGGATGGTATTCACCGTCAGGAAAGCTTATTTAATATTAAAATTAGTGAATTGGGAAAAAATATAGAAGCATTTTTGAAAATAATGAATTGGAAAAAATGACAAAAATCACTACGGCGAGACAGTCGAATGAGTTGAGCACACCAGTCAAAGCAAAGCAATCAACCTTGGAGCTTTTTCATTCAATCATTGTTTTCAAAATTTTTTAGTCAAAAGGAGGTGCAACTTCGAGGTTGGAGAGCATCCTTGATGGCGGGGAATACGTTATTTATTATTTTTATCCTACAATTTTTATATAGTTTTGTTTTGTTTGCAAATGTAATCGTCCATAAATTTTTAGTTACTGTCTGATTTATCTCTTGGAGGTGGAGGAGATTGGAAGGAGTGAAAAGAGGATGACTTGTTAGCGTAGGATCTTGATCAAATGGACACAGGCACGGCATAGAACGAGTTTATCCTGACATGCCCCCCTTATAATATCCAGCAGACATGCACTGACTTTTTATTTTATTTTTTTTTCAATTTTTTTTTTGAGGCAATAACAGCATGGCCCTCTCAAAACTGCTTTCCTGGTCCTCACATAAATGCGGTCTCTCTCTCTCTCTCTCTCTCTCTCTCTCTCTCTCTCTCTCTCTCTATCTCTCGTCTCTACTCTCTCTCATCTCTCATATATATATATATATAATATATATATATATATATAAAAATTTATATTTTTATATTTATACACACTTACATACATACATATACACGCTACAAGTAAGTTTTTTTCTTATGTTTCTCTGTTGCTGTTATCATGAAAAACCCTTGTTGCTGGTCTAAATGTATTTCCTAATACATAATCATGATATTTTGATATCTCATCAATTACCCTTGTCAGATTTTTTTCATCATCAGTATAGTCAGGGTTATACATGGCAAGCACTTACCAGTAGGGCGCCCTAAATGCGATAACCCGCGAGGTTTCAAGTTAAAACATCAAAGGGTTAACATAATTTAAATGTGAATTTATGATATTTGAAAAATAAATCTTATATGGGATGAAATTTTCTTTTTTTTTTTAGAGACTGGATTTGAATACCGTTAGGGCCGGGCTGTGCTGAGCAGCCAGGAATGTAATATTCAAAACGTTTAGATGTGAATTTATGATATTTTAAAAATAACTCTTATATGGGATGAAATTTAAAAATGTAAGGTTTCATCTCCCGAAAGAATTTTTAATTTATCCTCAATACCTTTGGAGACATTAGCATTTCAATAGCGTTAGTGACGGGCCATCGGAAATGAGCCCGTTTCCAGTAAGACTTCGCTTCTTGTAAAATCTTGTATATGTGAAAATTGATTTCTTTGCTTTATGGTTTTGGCTAAAATGAAAATGTACGTCGGCTGAATTGTTGGTAGCTTTCTGTACACACACTGATGAAAAACTCATTACTGCTAATGTATAGTACTAAATTAGAAATAGGGTAATTTCCTTCATTTGCCATTTCTAAAGGGAGCGTTGTTGATGGGATAAAGATTTAATTCGTCAAAGAACTTACTAAGATATTCTGCCTCAAGCAGAGCAGATGCCATCAGCAGACCTGCTTAATATTCAGTTTCTAAAAAAAATCATATACAAATTACTTGCAATTGGACCCATCAATATAGATATGTATTCTTGTCTATTAAAGAGCTTTTGGAGTAAAGTATAACTAGCTGTCGTCGTTCTGTGGTGGTATCCCAGTAAAATCTAGCAGTCTTTAGTGAATATTAATATGTCCATTATTTAATTTATCGAGTCTATATTGTTCCTTGTAGTGGCATCAGATGTGGTGCCAGCAAATGAATTTAGAACATGAACAACGCGATCTCTACTTTGGTAAAAGTTGGTTGACCGCTGAAATTACTTGAAACGTTTTTATTACTCCATACTAAGGAAAAGGTGGTGAGGCCACGCAAAAGTTTTTAAAGTGACCAAATATCAGAGTAGCTAAATAAATATGTTATTATTAATCAATTAATTTGTACCTGTAAGATTGTGGGTGCCATCTGACATGCGTGGAGTCGAATTAGGGAAGAGAAAATGCTTAAATTTTATGGTGTACCTAGACAGCATTACCATGAAATATTTAGTCTTGGAATGTATACACGAATATAACTAAAGGTAATTTCAAATGTCAGGGTGCTTAGACGACATTACAAGAAATAACAGGTACCTGCTGATTCCAAAGTTAAACCTAATAACGCCGTGAATTAGAATTAAAAAGAAAAAAAAAAACTTTGATAATCTGAGGTTACGAAGTAAAGTATGGGACGATCTTGCAGCTTGTTTAATGTGATTAATTATGGTGAAAAGTTTGGCAACAAATTCTTGTGAAATGCACACAGCAGTTGGGTAAATTATAAAAGAAATGATCTCCAAGTAATTCAGGATGAAAGTAATCAGGAGCTTTTAATTATTTTTAACCCTAATCAACAGGCGTCATTTCCCATAGGAATTGTTGTAGAGATTCTCGGGACCGGGTTTGCATTCAAACTACGTATGCCAAGATTCACTCTCAAGATTCCTTTGGAAATCAAAACAAAAATAGTCGATTTAACTGGCTTTTAAAGGCTTATTTTATATTAGATTTGCCAGTATAAAAGGAAAATTACAAGGAAGTTCGAGTTATGAAGTCATGACGAACTGGAGAGAGAGAGAGAGAGAGAGAGAGAGAGAGAGAGAGAGAGAGAGAGAGAGAGAGAGAGAGACTGTCTGCTAGTTCATAATATGACAAGAAATATCTTTATTTTTTTTATCGATATAAAACTAACGATTCAGTAGGAGACCTACCCTTAGGAAATTACTCTACTCAACATGAACCACCAAACGCTATGGTAGCGGAAAATGAACTTTTTGTGCAGCTGTGTATCAAAGATTCGGTATTTTTTTTTTTTTGTGTGACAGTTAAGGAAGTTGGCAACATCCACGTATTTTTTTATTATTAACTTTGATTAAGAACCGGTGGTGATTTCAACTCACGCGTAATTGGTTTTATTGAAACCGAATACATTGTAGTGCTACTTGATTGAGTAATGTAATTATCTCTTTGGCATGAAATGCATTTATCGAGTTTATTGCTGTATAAATGGATTTTTATTTTGCTCTTTGTAGAGAAATTTAATGTGTTATTTTGGCTCTCATATTTTAGTGTAGATATTAGATATTTTCGTCGAGCGTGAAATCTCGAAAAAATGGGCTTTGTCGTTCTGGATCTAGAAAAAAAGAAAAGTAAACTCGTAATAATAATCCTTTGTTTGTTATTTAGAGAAGTGCTGATAACGAACAACTCTTTTCACCTGGAGAGTAGTGCCTTGTGATGTAGGTGGAAGACTGTCTAGTTGTGAGGGGCCTCTCCTCCCCCTTCCATCCCCCGATTATACTGGGCTGTTTTATCGCATCCTCTCGAGTACATTTTGATCTGGAGTGGCGCCCAGATAGCGGGAATCGGTATCGTTGATTGATAAAACTACTCGCGGAGAGAGAGAGAGAGAGAGAGAGAGAGAGATTCTGGGAACTCCAATTATTGTAGGTATTTAGTTCTATGAAAGCGATGTGAAGAGAAAATAGAGAAAAAGAGCACTTTTTGGAATTTCGAGAGGCAGGGACTAGGTTGAGACTTTGAATGTAATAAATATGAGGATTTGCGCGCTAATCTCTCTCTCTCTCTCTCTCTCTCTCTCTCTCTCTCTCTCTCTCTGAGACCTTCCCATAAGGCCGGCTGAAAGAAAAGACTGATTACATTGATAACAGCGCCTAAAAGTGACAACGATATTAGAATGCCACGCTGCCTTGATATCAGATGATGCTTGACGTGAACTCGTGTACTCTTATAGTCCAAATGCCCCAAAGGTCGGAAGTTAGGGCAGGTAGTCCTGGAAGAAAATACCCGAGGCGCTAGGGTGGGGTAGGTGGGCCAGAGGAAGATAAAGTAGGCGATACTCGATATCGTGAGATTTGAACCGCGGGATCTTCAAAGAACCAGAATTAGTTAAGTGAGTGATAACGAAACATACTTTTGATATTACGCTAGTTGGCATCACCACCTCAATAAAAGTCCATCTCGGTACGGGATTTATTGATATCTCTGTCTATCGAGTTGAAAAAACCTCCTTTACGTATACATCAAGTTTAGGTGCACACATACACACATATATTATATGCATGGGCGCATGTGTGTACGTAGTATCTTGGGGTTTAGCAGAGATAGAACAAAATAATGATATCTTCAGTTTTAGGGGATCGCGGGTACATTGTTGTTTCTGTAATGGAGATGGGATATTTAGTAGAAGGTTGACGTGATCGCTCTACTTTCTTATTGTTTAAGAATTTCAAACTCTTCGGCTCCAAGTACCTCAAGTAACACTTCATAAGGTTTGCAGAGTTTACAGGGCAAGATTAATATATTAAAAATTTTTTAATTGTCTTGGAAATTTGAATATTCATCATTCAGTTAATCATGACCATTGTAGACAGTGTGCTCTACTTCCTGACATAATCAGATGATATTCAGATAATGCTCGAGAGTGAAACTGGAGTTCTGTTTTGATGTACCCTAGGCCCAAGAATCTCCCCAGGGGGCCTAGTGTCGTCAGTGCACTTCACACGATGCACTGTAGGCATTACTTGGAGTGCTTGTCATTATCCCTTCGGCTCCTAGCTGCAACCCTTCACTCCTTTTGCTGTACATCCGGTTATATTCTCTTTCTTCCATCTTGCGATCCACCCTCTCCTAACAATTGTTTCATAGTGAAACTGCTTTGAGGTTTTCCTCCTGTTGCACCTTTCAAACCTTTTTACTGTCAACTTCAGTTTTAGCGCTGAATGATCTCATAAGTCCTAGCGCTTGGCCTAATTCCTATATCCTAACCCCCCCCCCCCCCTGTGCTTGCCAGTGGGGATTTAGAAAAGTCTGCTTTAATCTTCACATGAGGCTGTGAATTTGATTTTTTCCCATTAGTCAGAGATATCGCTGGCACAGAATTCAAAAGTGATGATATTCGTAATAGTCATTTTCATTAATCTCAATCCCGTAGAAGACACATTTCAGGAAACTAAAGAATTTGTGCTGGAATATCAAGAACTAGAAGAATTGATGCTGTAAAAGAGACCTTAATAAGAAGATTAAGGACTCTGTTTCTGCTGTGAAAAAATATTTTTTCTGAAGCTTTTAAGAAGGTTGTGCACCAAATTTATTGGTGTTGCAGTGAGGTAATGGAAACCTTGCCATTACACAATTATTTCAGCTTCAAGAAGGCTTATGAAAAAGTTTGATTTTCTAAGTGTGGGGTTGAAGTGATGTGCGAGGCCTCACTTTAACTATTACTGGAATTATCTCTTGCGGAAAGGTGAATAGTAAGGTGTGTCAGGGGAAAAAAACAAAACACACACACACTTACTTCTTCATTGATTTTCCTATTGGTTAGAAATATGAGAAAAAAGCCATTGGAAAATGGCGTATTAATCCAGATGAAAAGCTTGAAAAGTGGTCCTCATTTAGAAAATGTTGAGTGCATCTTATGTGAAATTGTTATACACTGAATTATTCCAAGTACGAAGGTACCTGTCCTACGTGTACCTTTAAGTAAACATAGGGTCCTGCAGATCATAATCAACATATGAAACAAAAGTAACTTTAAGGGAAGATTTCAGCTCGTTAGAAACAGAATGTTGTAAATTTGACATTTTCGTTATTCCTTCGGATTAAATACTTTAATTTTAGTTGTTTGACGTCCTACGAAAATTTAGCGAGTTAGCTGTAAAAAAAGGGATAATACAGCAGTTGAATTTGAATAGGAAATTAGAATAGTCTTTTATCCCTGTAACGCTATTACTTTTGTGTGAACTTGGTTTCAATAAACGGTTTAAGAAATTTATATATTTTAGTGACATCTCCGTTATTATTTATTTCAAGAACGGTCCCTCTGACTACAGGTAAAACGTCAGGGCAGTAGAAAATTTTCTGCTGTTTTTCATTGGTCTGTTTACAACTGATTACAAAGAGACTTACCTGTGTTTTGTGCTATCTACAACCTAGGATAAGGTTTAAACCACTCAAGATACTACATTTACAATGAAGAAAATTAAAATCACAATCTTTTTGTAATCTCACTCACTTGAGTATCAGTTGTATCAGACAATGATTTATAAACCCGTTTGGGATATCAATGGTTGTCACGTCTAATCAGGTATCATTCACATCCTCGCTTCATTCATTAGTCTTATCGAAATTCATTCATTGTATGAGTTTTTCACGGGCGGAGTCGTTGGTTGTTTTTTCTCTCCTGTTTCCTTCTGCTTTAAGAAATATTATTCCTTGAACGTTTCTCTTCGGGTGCCTACATCAAGGAAGCTTGTTCGTGTAAGCTTTGTTGATCTCACAGAAAGAGTCAGATTTTTAAAATTCAAGTCAATGTTTCCCATAATCCCAGTGCTGGTTATCTTTTTCTTTCAGCTCTTATCTCTCTCTCTCTCTCTCTCTCTCTCTCTCTCTCTCTTATCGTACAACTGAGCGAGCATCACCAGCAGCTCCATTATCAACTACCACCATCAGATACCGCCGCAACACTTCTCAAGCTCTGCCGACCCTTAGGGATGTCTGGCCCTGCCGCGGGTCTCAGGACGGTCGACCTTTCCGCCCGACGTGGGATGGCACCGTATTGCACGGCATCCTCATCTGTTCTTCTCCACTGCCACCTCGCTTTCCCACAGTACATATTTTCTGCCTAGAACCTTTGCCGACGGTTTGAAGATATGGTGCGGGATCCGAGCAACTTCCCAGCGTCGCTCGAAAATTTCATCAAGGATTCCCAAAATTTCATTCTGCAGGCGACCAACAACCCCGTGCCCGGCGTTTGAGGATCCCGCGAGGCGAGAGAGAGCACGGCAGAGGTCCTTGTGTGAGGAAGAAGGAAGAAGGCGTTCGAGCTACCCGAAGTCGAATCCGTGGCCGGAGGTAGGCTTGTGGGTGCAGCAGCAGCAGCAGCAGCAGGAGCAGCAAACTCAGTATCGGTCGATATCAGATATCAGGGGTTGGGGTATCAGAGGACCAGCCTCACTCGCTCTTCTACACTGGTGCCGACCACTTCCACCCCTCTCCTCCTCCTCCTCCTCCTCCTCCTACACCGCCATCATCACCATTATCACAACCACTACAACTACCACCAGTTCCGATGCTCCAACGCCTCCTTAATTACTAACAGTATTATACAACAACTACTATCGTCTGCGACGTAAAGCCGTTAGTGCCACCACTTACTTCTTAGGCCTCCTCAAGTTCTGTCACATCTCAACCTCTTGATTATGAGATCCTTGGATGACGAGGCAATAATTCATTTTCTATGACCGGCTGGCCGCTGTTAAGTGTACTTATTAGCTCTTTAGTCACAGAAATGAAATTTGAATCGATCATTTTTTTTTTCCTGAAATAACTGAAAGTCGGTGCCTTCCTGATATCAGCTGTTGATCTGAAAGTTTGACTGATCTCTGGAAGAGCGAGTTTTAACCCTGAAGTCCTCACCCGATAGTACAAATATATATATATATGTCGGTAACCGATCCGGCGCGACTCGACGCATTGCAAGTGTTCAAACGTAAAAGGAGTTCCGACAGGGAAGCATGTGCTGAGCGAACGTAACAAGCTACTCCTTAGTTTTGTTTTTCTCTACATTTCCTCCCCCAAGTGCCAAAACGTTGCGTTGATTGTCCAGGAATTGTCGCGTTGTGGTTCTCTTGGACGAACATCAACGACATTAGAGTAGTTCTCTGTTTCTTGGGAAAGAAAAAGGATAAGGATTGGAATGAGCTTTGCGCCTCATCCTTTGTACAAACCTTGCTGAATGATATTGGAAAAAGATATTCTCCAAATATTAGTGTATAAGGAACAAGTGTCTTTTGAACTCGTGCACTATTGTTCTTCCATGCCTTTGTGATTGAAACGTGATGTGCCAGTGATAGGAAAAATGGATCTTGAAAACAAGTTAGAAATTGGAGCGTCACGAAGTGCCCATGTGATCGTAGGAAGAGTGTAAAAGATCGCTCGTTCTGTGACAACTTTGATTCGAAATTTGGTTCATTTCGTGAGGCATTTCAAGTGTTATTCTGAATTTGAAAATAAAGTGAAATTGTGCAGTGTTTATAAGGTGCTCTGAAAAATAAGATTTTTAACAAATAGTTTCTCTCATGTGATGAGTTTCACAGTGGACATTTAATTCCACTTATTGATTATTAGTTCACTGTGGACTTTTAATTCCACTTTACCTTTGAGTCCATAGTGGACTTTCAATTTGAATTTTCAGTGTTGAGGTCATAGTAGACTTTTGATTTAATTTTCTGGTTTTAAGACCGCATCCTAACAGTACAAAAGTTCCATTATGGATAACGAAGGACTCCATGCCCATCCTCCGGTTTCTACAGACGCCATGGGAGGGGCCCCACATATGGCTAGAGGAGGGATGAACACAGTGGATACAGGTGACCAGGTAGCCACGAGTGCCATGGAGATGTCAGGTGTGGCGGCGCCCCTGGTGGGCTCCACCCGCAGGACTTCGAGGGTCTGGCGGTACTTTGGCATGATGGACAACTGCCACTACATTTGCCACTTGTGCTCGTTCGTTGGCGCCTACACCAACACTACTAACATGAGGAAACACATCCAGCACCACCACCCGGAGAGGTACCAGGATATTTTGGACCACACTCGTCCCACCACGAGGCCTTTTTATGGTGGTTCTGTGGTAGGATCCATACGTCCAGCGCCTCAGCATTTTTCCTCCCAGCCTCAGCACCATCACCATCATCCATATCCGTCCGCAGCAGCGGCAGCAGCTGCTGCTGCGTTAGTGTATCCTCATAACATAGGAGCAGCCAAGAGGATGCTTTTTCCCAAGCCCCCTGACGGGACGCAGGGTCAGGCAAACAGCGGCAGTGACAAGGTCAGCAACAGTCACGCTGTGACCAGCCATCATCCCCTGTACACCAACCATCCATCTTCCACTGCACCTCCGTCGCAGTCTTGGGCGTTGGCATATCCTCAATTACCGTCAACGTCTTCGGGATCTTTGGAGAACAATGCCGCTACTTCTTACTCCTGTTCGGTAGTTCAGAGTGCCGTAGCGAGCGGAAGAACGGCAGTTGTCGCGTCGCCTGCCACTGCAAACCTTCCCTCTGTTTCGGTGAGTGCTTGCGAGCTGAGTCCAGAAGAAAGCGAAATTGTCAGCCAGCTTCTGCCTCCCATCAATCCAGAGTGTTCGAGCGACTCTGAAACAAGAGGTGAGGTCCAGTGATTCATAACTATTCACTGCTTTTTATCCAGAAAATTTGCTCTGTTCCTTGAAAATGCTTCCTTGAATGTCTCCTGACACGTGTAATATCTGGTTTGTGTGGCCTTTCTTGTTGGGGGAATGACTGGAAATGATGTTAATCCATATAAACTGAAAAATATGTTAACTTGATAATTCATGATAAAGCGGGTACCTGCAATACCACGAGAGAATGTATTTCAAGAGACAAATTATTCGCGGTCAAAACAATATGTTGTAGTATAACTACTATACTAACACTACAATATATATTCTTAAATGTCATAAATAAGTACACAGTATGCTATGCAAGTTATTGGTAACCTTACAGATAAATTAAACACAAGACTATACTGGGGCTATTTTACTGATATGTGCATCTTAATTAGTACTTTACTTTCATGTTCGCTTCATCATTCGTTCAGGATTAAAGAACTTTTTTGTCCACGTATTAAGTAGTTTATTACACTGATTGCGAAAAGGTAACAAAATCATTCTAAAGACGTCTGGCTTGACTTGACTTGTCCCAAACTAAAAATTTACGTGATATGAGACTTTTCAGAATAGATGTATTAGGGAAAGTGTTGAAATATATACCGATTTTCCATTTTAACTGGGAGTTTAGCTTCCTAATTCATTGAAGAATGGATTTGTGCTCATTCTTATTTTGGGGAAACTTTCGAGGGTTTGGAAGTTATACTTTCTCTGGATTCCTTGTGTTTATTGCTGTACTAGGTTTGACTAGAAGTTAAGAGGCATTGTGGAACATTTTTCTAGGATGTGTGTGTGTGTGTGTATGTGTTTGAATCATTAATCGCTAATCATATATATATATATATATATATATATCATATATATATATATATATATATATATAGAATTGACAGTAATTTGTGTTATAATATATATATATATATGATACTAATATATATATATATATATATAGATATATCATAATATATATATATATACTATATATGTGTGTGTGTGTGTGTGTGTAATATATATTGTAACTGCATATATTTAGCTACCAGGATATACTCAATAACTAAGTCCATCTATGAAATTTAGTAGTAACTATTAGCAATGAATATATGGAGGCATATTCATGACTTAAAAATGGTTATTTTCTATTTGATAGAGGATAAAAATTCAAGCCTCCAAACACTGACTGTGCTAATTTTTGTTTTATAAGCATATAGTGACCAATACCACATTTGTAAAAACAATCTGCACAGCAAGAGAGCAGAAATCTGATAGCCAATGTAATGGAAATATCCAGAAGAGCTTACTGAAAAGTATCGTTCTTCGTTTCTATCGGCCAAAATTTTCGGTAACGAGCATCTCATATATATAATATATATATATATAATATATATATATATATATATATATATATATATAAATGATTGTCAGTTATACCTGCGCGACTTCGTAATCACAAACATCGTTTAAATTTAAGTTACTATACCTTGGGAATGACTGACACCAAGGTAAGTTTAATTGTAATTAGTGCTTCTGCGCCGGCAGGATTCAAATCGTGACGTTTAGAAACAATGAGTTTGAACATCCGTGGCTGTGGTATATTGATTCTTATATTAAACGATATTTGTTGATATATATCTTCATATATATATCTATAAAGTATATATAATATAATATATATATATATATATATAATATATATGTGTGTGTGTGTGTGTGTGTGTATGTATGTATGTTTGTATGTATGGTATACGTATATACATACATATAATATCCACACAGACACACACACACACACACACACACATATATATAATAAGATATTTAATTATATATATATATATATATATATATATAATATATTCTTTCCCAGCAGCAATATTCCTACATTAATTAAGGGGTCGGTTGCCTGATGCGCCTTCTCCACTGCCTTCTATCAAAGGCATCATCCTCCATCAAACCTCTTCTCTCCATATCTTAATCTTCCTTCACTTTATCTCGCCATCTAATTCTCTGTCTCCCTCTCGATCTTCTTCCTCTAACATGTTCCTTCCAAGCTCTCTTCACTCCCTCCTCATCCTCATCACCAACTTCAACACATGCCCATGCCACCTTATTAACTCTGTAATCTTTACTAAGCCTGCCCTTCCTATTTCGTCATTTTCCAATCTCTCAAGCAGCGATATTCCCATAATCCACCTCAGCATTCTCATCTCTGTTCTATCAACTTATACTTCCTCTTTTTTTCTTAAAGCCCATGTTTCTGATCCATACGTTAACACTGGTCTTATCACTGTGCTAAAGATCTTGACTTTTAGCTTGATTGGCATTTTCTTATCACATATTACTCCAGCTGCCTCTCTACTTCCCCCATACAGCTTCCATCCTACTGTCAACTTCAGCCTCACATACGTCCTCTCGGCTTAAAGTAGATCCTAAGTAATTAAACTTTTCCACCTTTTTATAATCGAGCTGCTTCTTTCTTGCATTACTTTTCTGCCTCTATCTTCCATACTGCTCAGCAAAACCTCCGTTTTTTTTTTCACATTCACCTTTAAGCCAACCCTCTCTAAAAACTCTTGCTATTCTCCAACCCATCTCTGTAGTTTCTCATTTTCAGCAGTAATCACCCACCAGATCATCGGCATACAACAACTCCCACAGATCTTCATTCATGCTGACCCCTGGTGTAATCCAACACTAACTTCAAAGCTTTCTGTTTCCCCAACTGCTGTTATTACTTTCGTGCTCGTTCTTTGATATATCATCTCGACCAGCCTAACTAACTTTTCTGGGACTGTCTTCTTCCTCAAACACCAAAGCATCACTTCTCTTGGGATTGTGTCGTATGCTTTCTTCAGGTCTATAAATGCACAATAGAGCTCGTGGTTTCTCTCCTGTCTCTTTCCCTGCAGCTGTCTTACTATGAAGATGGCATCCACCGTTCCTCTTCAACTCATGAATCCATACTGCTGTTTCCTGATCTTTACAATCTCTCTTCATCGCTCATCTAGTATCCTCCTTGGATGAGAGATTAAGAGAGATTATAAAGGTTTGGAAATATATATGTTTCCAGAATGCCCAGAGTTACCCGGTATCATTATTACCGATGATTTGAGTAGTGTTTGTTGTCTGGCTTACAGCTAACTTATGCATAATAGATCTAAACACAGGATCAAGTGAGGGTGAAAATTTGACTTCGGAAAATTTTTAAGCATATTTTATCTTTTGATTCTTCGAGACCTTTTGAAATAACAAAAATGATAAAATTTTAATAGAAAAGGACATATTTTGGGGCCAGATGCCCACTGCAGTTGCCAAGCTCTCTCAAGTTGTTTGAAGGAATTAAAAAAAAACCGTAAATTGAAAGTAATAAAACAACCTCACTCATTATCTGTCAGTTTCCATTTGAATAATGGTTTAGAAAATGCCAAGATTTGCAGTCACAAAAGGGTAATATAGTGCAAATGTTTTTGAAGTCCATGTCTTTAGTAGGTCAAGTTTATTTTCATGCAGAATTTGCTGTCTTCATTCACAGTCCTCCCCACGTCACGTCATGTCACAGTGGCGAGTCAGGAAATCATTAAATTGAAATTTTGTCCGGTAGTTGACGACGTTTACAGATGTTATGCATCGCAGTCAGTTTCCCTATGAAAAGCTGCATATGATGTCACATTTGCACCTGGTTAGTTTAAGCCATTTGGGAAGAGTTGGAACACGTACACAAACTTTTCTCTAAAACAAATATATGTGTGTGTGTATTTGCAAGTAATGAGTAGAATTTGTTGCAGCAGAGAGAAAGGCTGTATTTGTGAGTGTGTGTGGTCCTGGAATGGAAAAGCTGGAGGCTAAAGAAGTATCTTTGGAAAAATCAGAATCTGTGCCAACTTAGGATTGGAGAATGTGGGGGAGTGGCTGTGCTAGCTGATGTAAATATATAGATATGTGACAGAATGGAGTTGCCTCGAGTATAGAAGAATGAAAGACTTGTGGAATTGTTTGCAAGGGGACTAGATCGCTGGGATACGCTTTCCACTGATGTATGCACAGAAAAGCAAAAATATTGAGGACATAGATGTATTGATGAGAACATGAAGGATTGGAAGCTAATTTTATCTCTTTATGCTGTCGAGATATGTATAAATTCCAGCTTGACCATCAGTATAGTAGAGTGAAATTGATCAAAAGATGTGAGAAGAGCATAAAATTGGAAAATGTCTAACTAAAGTTTGAGCTAGAACTGAAGAATCTTGGATAAAAGCTGGAAGTGAGACGTTGGAAAATCTTGTGACTGGGTCTTGGCGACAGTGGGGTTATGTTTTGGGTATGGGAGAAGAGGAGGGAATGAAAACAATAAGTAACGGAATAAGTACTGGAATAAAAAATGAAAGATTTATTGAATGAAGAGAGATTATTAGAGATGCAATTTTATGTAAGTCTAAAAGATGGATAGGGTAATTAAGAATAGAAGAATAAAAAGAAGGCAAGTACAGAGAGGGAGTTGGAAGGAAACGGAACCTCAATTCTAGGACATTGTATATGAATGATTGTGGAGGTGACTGTTGAGGAGGAACTTGTAGGGCGGCTAATAGGCCGAAGAATGCAAAACCACTTAGCTTTTGTGGTCCATAGGCGGTATTGCGACTGAGTGGCTGACTATACTCTGTTTTTTTCCATCTGTCCATCCGCCTGTGGTGTTTGCGTATGGTAACATTGCGTCCCGGCCTTTAGATAGTTACATTCAGCTTACATTCAACAATAATAACAATATTTCGAATATTAACGGTGTAATTCGCATACAGTAATTTATTCAAACACTTTTCAGTTGCAAATGTACACCCAGATATCCTTTTATTTACCTAAAACTTACACAACGTAACTATTTAAAGCTCGGGACGCAGTGTTACCATGCAAAAACACCACAGGCAGATGGACAGATGGAAAAAAAAACAGAGTATAGGCAGCGTAAAGTATGTATGGACAAGGGAAATATCCTGAAGGAATAGGTGGTGAATGGGGCAGTTTTCCATAGGAAAGAAGTATTGTAAGATTTTGTTGGAGAAAGTAATGGGAATGTCAAGAGTGATACCAGCAGAATAGCATGGGATTAGACTAAGAAGAGGCTCATTGGATCGAATGTTTGTTATGAAACAGGTATGTGACAAGTTTGAAAGCAAAGAGCATTATTAAATATATATACTTAGTCGTAGAGAAAGGTTATGATAGAATTAATAGAGAGGCAGTGTAAAAGGTCTCGACTGTGTGTGTTATACAAGACGAGGTGTTGAAAGCAGTTAAACATTTTTATTTTTGAAGTAAAGTGTATTAGAAAATGTAGAGCGGAAAAGCAAAACCAACAATGCATTCTTGTATACAAACGAATAGGAAGAGCCGCACGTTTTTGACTATTAATGGCGGCAATAGTCGTGTGAATGTGGGCCTATGTTCGTGAATGCTCAAGTGCAACGCGGAAGCGCCATGAAAAATTTTCGAGTGGAAAAATCTTGCATATTGTAATTTATGCCTGGAATACATACAGAATAAAAAATTGCAACAGTTGATAAAAAGCGAAGTATAAGAAAGAAACTCCTAAGTACAGTTCTCTCATTAAACCACGGGAATCCCAATACCCAGCCGGTGAGGCAAATGTCTCAAATTGCATACGTTCATTCACTACAAATAATGGGTGGTCTCTGGTAAAAAAAAGAGAAGCACTTTATTGTGCAAAAAATTAAAAAATTACAGCAACTGGCAACCCAGACGCTATGCGTATAGGAGAAAGCCCTCTATAATTGGCAGTAATATTATACATACCTTTTCCAGTCTATTTATTACTAGAAAAGCCATCCATCAGGGGTGATACGTTGCTCGGGTAGCGTTAGAAAATAGAAGTGCTTACAGATAACTACATCGGGGAATTACTATGTACTAAGAAGTTACTCATTAGAGAAGATTTCACTACAAGATGTGTGTTCAACAACAAAAATGACTCGGGACACCAGTCTCGTTAGAAAGATTACTGAAAATTTTTTACCATTGCTGCCCTGCTGCTTCATGGGCTCTCGCGAAGTGGTTCCCTTCCACTCGGTTTCGTCAGCATGGAAAAATATAAAAATCGGTCATTTCTAATGTCTCATATTGTCAGATCAGAATTGAGCTGACACAATATAGTTCATTAGGAATCAAGCCTTTTTTTAAAAGGCCGAAACGCTCTCAAAGTTGTTACATAAATAAATTCAGTTGGCCACTCTGTTAATAGCTGTTCGGATTCTTACCATGCATGATACGTTGTTATATTGTACATAGTTTCTTGTAGGTTAGTTTGACAAATTTTAAGAGAACATAAAACAAAGTGTTTCCTGGTTTCTTTGCTTACGAGTATCTTCATGTGAATAATTAAGTAATTTATAGAAAGCAGTACAGACGCTCTCTCTCTCTCTCTCTCTCTCTCTCTCTCTCTCTCTCTCTCTCTCTCAGCTCATAATACTTTTCATGAAATAAATTTTCGTATATACAACCATGTCATCCCATAGGCTGCCTTCGCACGTATTGATAAAACCGTACAGGTTGTGCAAAACTTTGTTCGAAACGTATGGCTTGTTCTTCGTTCCGAGAACGAAGAATTAATTCGTGTAGATATGAGCACATACATTTTCAGAATGTTCGTTGTAGGTTACATGTTAGCCGTTAAAGTATTTGAATTGTGGTTGTCAAGTTGGAGTTCCATATTTCACCAGAAACGTAACTGCTTGAAGCCTTTGCTAATTTTAAATAGAAGATTTACACGTATTCAGGTGAACCTGTTTATGTGCTTCAAGGTAAAATAGATGGACAAAACTTCAGAATTTTTTAGTTTTCGTAACTGAAAGAGGTTTGTAGGATTACATTCAATGTAAGATGTCAGTGGAGTGTCCATTTTCGAATTCAGCTCGATGTGATGTGGCCCCATTCAAGTATAAATCGGAATAAGTAATATTTGAAATTAACATAAATGAACAGTTTATGATCATGTACATAGTGCTAATTGGGCATTAGTAAACCTGCTTATGCCCATGTTTTTGCTCCCCAGTACCTCTTATGATGACCATTAGTGGTGATACATGACAAATAATGTTTTAAAAAATATGGATACACTATTTCTTATACAGTATAAATACCGGAAAAAAAGAGGAATTTAAACTCACTTTAATTAACAAATTTTGAATATGTACTAGTGCTAAGTGCGCAATAGCTTGGACTGGGAGCGATGTATTTAGCGTCTTGTTTATCTTTTTTCATCTTTTATTCAGTGAGCATTTTGACAAAACGTTAAGAAATAAAACATGAGAAATGATAAGGAGAGAGGGTAGGTGTGTGTGTTTGTGTGTATATCTCTCTCTCTCTCTCTCTCTCAGGCGCAAGGTAAACTCCAACGCTCTCTTCTCTCTTTCTCTCTCTCTCTCTCTCTCTCTCTCCTGCTCTCTCTCTTCTTCTCTTCTCAGGCGGCAAGGTAAACTACGACTCCACGTGTAGGCCTAACGCACAACGACGATACTTGACCTTAAAAGGCCCAAAGGCAACGTCTATTAAAAACAAAAGTAGCAATATATATTATCCTTTTAGAAGGAAAGAACATTAACATTGGCTCAAAATACACGTAGGTTACAATACCCTACCATTTGAATCGGATTCTCATTTACACAAGTGAAATGCAGTGATAACTGACACAGAAATATAGAAGTGTATTAAAAGTCTCAGTCTAACTAAAAGTCTCAGTCTAACCCCCTCTGGACAGGAGGGTTAATCAGGCATGCAGTTATTCGCTCAGGCATCATCCTTAACCAGCACATCGTAAAAATGCAGCGCTACGTCTGGTATACAAATATTGGCAATAATGTGTACAGACAAGTGCTTTATACCGCTGTAATTCACTTGCAGCAACGCACTTTTTTTTCTAGACTAAAACTGCTATCAAATACTGTCACTAATATAATAGCAATACTCGTAGTAGGGATGACCTGCTTTTACATAGACAAAAGTAATACAATAAAAGCATACATATAGATTTAAAGTTCGTACAGAGACTGCCCTCAAAGTAAATAAAAAGACAGTTAACGAGCCACTCAGGGACAATGTTTCTTAAATGCAGGACTAGACTTTATTGATTCCTTAACAAAATTATAGAAATAATCAATGTGTATTAATTACTCAGTAGTACTTTACAGCAGTGGCATACTATTTCACTGATGCTGTAATTTCAAACAACGGGAATAATTTGGCACTAATAATTCTTTTGGTTACTCTAGGAAATGAGAAAGTAAAGTTAGTTAAAATTTCATTCCTGTACGTGTTCCACTTCCTTCTCGTTCCATACACACCTGCTCAGCCCATGTATCCCCATACTTTAACTTTGGTTGGGAACGTCAATTTTTCTCGTCGTTTGCCTTTGTTGCGGTTTCTCGGTGACAAGTATCTGCACAGGAAAACAGCCGAGTTCAATTGTAGGGAGTGTTTCTGCGGCCTCGGTACCAGGGATCCTACAGCTGAGCTGAGGGGAGGTCTTCCTTGTGTTGCTTTCCAGGTAGCCACCACAGAGCACATTGATTTTGTGCTTCCTTTAGGCCCACAGAAACAACTGCAAAAGGGGCTTAAGGAAATTGGGGCTGTCTTTGGTGGCCTTCAGGCAGAAGGGCCGATAGACTTCCATGATGTCCGAGTGCGTGATTGGTTCGATCAGATAGGGCATCCCTTGTAGGTTATAGTGAATTATAATTTCTGCCCAGGGTACAGTGAAATTCTTCCTGCTTTTTTGGATACGCTTGTCACTACAAGCCTTAAGATCCTAGTGCAAGAAATATAAATAATTTGTCATGTCCGAATGCTGGAAACGAACCCGTGTGTCATAATCAGAACGAGGTCACGTTGCCGACATGACCATGAAAAGGAAAAATGTCTATTTTCTCTTGTACGTAAGTATACTTGTTTTCAGAGATTTGTTAGTTAGAATGTACCCATCCTCACTATTGCGTAGCCAAGTGGGCAATAGTTTTTGTTGTATTTTTTAGGCTGAAATATATAAGAATCTACTGGTCACACACACACACACACACCACACACACACACACACACACACACACACACACACACACATATATATATATATATATATATATATATATATATATATATATAATATATATATTAATCTACCAGTTACTTGTTACCAGATACATATGTAATTATAATAGCGACGATGCCATATTTACTTCCGAATTCTTTGCTCTTGTTTGGATTTGCTTGTCACTACAAAGCCTTAAGGTCCAATGGAAAAATATGAAGAAATTTTGATCTCTGGTATATTCTACACATATTTCAGCCTAAAAATCTAAAAAGCAATAAAAATGATAGTCACTTGGCGATGATGGTGAGATGGGTCTATTCCACCCTGATAAATATATCTGAAAACGACAGGTATATGGAAGCAATTGGCCATAGACTTGTATCCCTCTCGTAGTCAGGTCGGAAATGTGACCACGAACAGATTATGGTACACGGGTTCGTTTCCCGCCACCGGACACCATAATTTTTTCATATTTCTTGCACTTCGATCTCTAGGCTTTGTAGTGACAAGCATATCCATAAAAGCACGAAGATTTGGAGAAGTTAACTGGGCATTTTGACTATTACAATTACAAATGTATCTGATTAAAAAATGATTAGTAGGATTCGCTCCTCTCTCTCTCTCTCTCTCTCTCTCTCTCTCTCTCTCGCGTCTCTCTCTTTCTCTATTCTTCTTCTCTTCTATATATATATATATATATATATATATATATATATATATATATAATATATATATATATATATATATATATATATATATATATATATATATATATATATATATATATATATATATAATGTTTGTGTATGTAATCTGTGATCACGTTTTACCAGATACTTATGTAGTATTTCTTAGCCACATTGACCTCTTAACGTCTCGATTTCTTCAGATTTTGGAAATGCTTGTCAGTACAAAGCATAGGCCCAAATGAAGACAGATGAAGTTATACAGATATTGCCCGGCTAGGTAATTATCGTTACTAAGGCCGGGCATCAGTTTAGCTTCATTTATCTTCGTTTGGTCCTCGGCTTTGTAATGACAAAAGTTTCCAAAATCTGAAGAAATCGAAAAGTTCTGAAGAGGACAATTTGGGTAATGAATACGACATACATCTGAATAAAAAGTGACTGAGTCGATTGCACACGCGCGCGCACGCACACACACTCCCCAATGTACTTGAGAATATCATGAAATCCACCTAAAGAAGGTGAGTGAAAACCGGGACTCACCTTCTTACGTGGATTTTATATATATATATATATTATATATATATATATATATATATATATATATATATATATATATATATGTCATATCACATTACCGTGATTCATATACATATATCGAGCTACAATGTCCTTTAATATCTAATTCGCTCTACCTCGGAATTAATATATTTTCATATATGCTTAACCGAAGGGGAATTTTTTCCTCGATAATAGATTTCCCTGTACTTGGGCGCGAACGCAGGTACATTCAAATCCAGGCTCGTCAGTGATGGGGTGGTAGAGCTTCAGTGACGAGCCTGGATTTGAATGTACCTGCGTTCGCGCCCAAGTACAGGTAAATCTATTATCGAGGAAAAAATTCCCCTTCGGTTAAGCATATATGAAAATATAATTAATTCCGAGGTAGAGCGAATTAGATATTAAAGGACATTGTAGCTCGATATATATATATATATATATATATATATATATATATATATATATATATATATTATATATAATATGTATGTATATATGTATGTATATATATATATATATATATATATATATATATATATATATATGTATATATATATATATATATATATATATATATATATATATATATATATATATATATATATATATTTATTATAAAACCCTCAGGGGATGTCCATGATACAAAGAATAAATAAAAATTAAAAGTTTATTCCAAAGAAACATAACGTTTCGCACATGAATCCTCTATGCATCATCAGTCTGTGAAAGAACATAGACACATTTATAAATAACATACATATATATATATATATATATATATATATATATATATATATTATATATATATATATTTCAGCCTTCCTCTTCTTATCTCCACTTACTGAAATCACTACAAAATTCAAATTAAACGAGATATATATATATGTATATATATAGTATGTATGATATATATATATATATATATATATATATATATATATATATATATATATCCATACATATATATATATATACTATATATATCTCGTTTAATTTGAATTTTGTAGTGATTTCAGTAAGTGGAGATAGAAGAGAAGGCTGAAATTAGCGCAACGATGACACAATACTGAGGATATGAAGTTGGAGCATTTTTATTCAGCAAAACGCCAAAAGATTTGCAGCGCTTGCTCAACTGAATTTGTGAAAAACAGAAGTAATGAGCAGAACGTTTACACAAAGGAATGAAATATGCCAAATCAAGAAAAGGTTGCTGATATTTAGGTAGAATGGTGCTCATTCTCTGGAGTTGGAATTTATTGAAAGATTTAAGTAGACAAATCGGACTATAGGCACGCTGAGTTAATTTGAGTTGGCTTACGAAAGTAAGATTACTTACAGAAGTCTAGAACGGTGTGTTTTGCTAATCATACAAAAATCTTTAAACAATGTTGAGAAGGTGATGTTGCTTTAAGTATAAAGCTTCAAGATTATGAGGATTATTATGGCAGGATAGTTAGAAATGATACAATAAGAGCAAGGCGTGATGCACCTCCAGCTTATTCGGCTTGCGTGCAAGATGTTCTCCTGACACATAAGTTGGAAACATTAAACTTACCGTGAAGCGATCTTCGTCATTAATACTCACAAGTAGTACTACTCAAACTAACAACAAGGATCAAATAAAAAGGACACAGGTTAAATACGTTCATATATTCTCAGTTATAAGTGGAAACAAAAATAACTAAACAAATATATATTTAATTTCATTACATCTATTAAATTAAAACGTGCTAGAATCTATAACAATTAGCCCGTTCTTTCACCAACGAAAATTTTAAACATACGGTATAGTTTAATGGAAATAATTTTTCTTTTCTGTTTAACATGCACATTATTTTTTGTATTTTCGATCTAAGAAATAAATCATAAATATCCCATCCCAAAATTCCTATATCTTTAACTCAACGCGAACACCTTTTCAGACTTTTTAGGTATTCTTACCTCCCCTCCCCCCCAAACAACAATAATAAATTAGTTTGGGGGCTTACTCCCCTAGTAAGCGAAAATTACGGAAGCTCCATGTAGCTTAGATAATGGTGAAAGTGGGTTGGAGTGACCTTTTGATATATTTTGAGTACAATCCCTTGGGTAATACTAGGTGATGGTCATCAAGGCTCTTGTGGCTACCAAAAGAGTTGAAAGAATTGCAAAAAATGAAGCACAGGAAGCAGCTACTTGAGAAGTGGAGTTTCACAGGAGGTCTTTGTCTCTTGTATGTTGAAAAAGATTATATGTATGTATATATATAAAATATAATAATTTATTTATGTGTCTGTCTATATATGTGTATATATAAATATATATATATATCTATATATATATATATATAAATATATATATATATATATATATATATACACACACACACACGACGTAATATGAGAAGTTTTATTCTTAGTCACTGTATATTATTAAGCTCTCAACTTACCAGACCTTATGCAATGCCCAAATGGATTTGGAGTTACCTCTCAAAGATTAACACAAGTCCGACTTTGCTACTGTTTTCTAAATAAAGACTTACCCAAATAAGAAACTAATCTCCCTAATAGGCTTACGGAATGGGACGCAGTTCAGAATCTGTATCATATTTTACTATTAATATGGGTATTGATTAAAACTGGCTTTTGGGGGATTATTTATGCTCCTCTTTATTGCACTGTTCAAGATATTCCTACCAGGC
>NC_087202.1:99608621-99611121 GCF_015104395.2 Macrobrachium nipponense
CATCACTTCAACCAACCTTACCAACTTTTCTGGAACTACCTCCCGTGGTATTCTATCAAATGTCTTCTCTTGGTCTAGAAAATACGCAGGAGACCACCGATTACCTTCAAAGCCTCTTTTCCCATAACTGTCTTATTAAAAAGACAGCATCAGCTGTATACTTGTCCCCATTTGAAGCTGTACAGCTGTTCACGAGAGTTCACAACTGCATGTCATCTCTCATCAAGTATTTTTTCGAAACTCTTCACCAGATGTTCTGTTTGTTTGATTCCTTAATAAATTACAACACTCCGTGATATCTCCTTTCTCTTTAAACACGTCGGGAAACTTGTAGCACTATATATATATATATATATATATATATATATATATATATATATATATATATATATATATATATATATATATATATATATATATATATATATATATATATATATATATATATATATATATATATCATATATATATATATATATACAGTAGTACCTCGAGATACAAAAGGCTCTACTTACGAAAAACTCGAAGATACGAAAGCCGATGCGAAAAATTTTACTGCTCTACATACGAAAAGTTTTCAAGATACGAAAGGTTGTTGCTGTAAAGTCCCGAGATTCGCCCGGACCACCGAGAACAATTTTATACTGTTTGGTAGTTTCAGTAGTTGAAGAGAGATAATGAAAATTTATGGCTTACTGTGTAAAGTGATTGCTTGTCGATCGTTCGATACTCGTAAGCTGGATGTAAAGAGACGTTTGGAAGCTTTTTTGTTTTTGTTTGTTTATTATAGTTAATGGTTACTTAATAATTATTTGAAATTAGTACATGCAATACATTTAATAAAAAAATGTGAATTAGATATCATAAACTATAAAATAAATCAGACTGCCAACAAATACGTATTTTTTAGAATTCTTCTGTTTTATTATAACGTTACGTATACGTATGTTTCATTATAGCTGTCAGTAACTCGGTATCTCCATTAGGTAAAGATAGAATAAAGAATAGAAATGAATGGTTATTATACTGTTTGGTAGTTTCATTAGTTGAAGAGAGATACTAATGACAATTTATGGCTTACTGTGTGCTAGGAAAAATGATTGCTTGGCGCTCGTTCGATACTCGTAAGATGGGTAAGAGCTGAATGTAAACAATCGATTGGAAGGTTTGTTTTTTGTTTGTGTATTATAGTTAATGATTAATTAATAATTATTTGAAATGAGTACATACTGATTATTTATACATTTTATTGGCATATTCTAAGCTTTTAGCTCTTAGGTTTAGATGTCAGAATCATAGACTAGGCTACAGTAGCAACCGCTAACATAGGCTAGGCTTATTGCTAAGGGACATATGCTAAAGTCCTAATATAGGTATGCAGTAAAAATGGGGTTGAACATTACATGCAGTTGAATATTACTCAAGTATGTACAGTATTTTGCCTTTTTGGAGTCATATTTCTTCCGTTGGATCGGCGTTGTAACCCTAGAACATGTGTTTTAGGCCTGGAAATATACAAAAAGTAAAAAATTTTTATAAATGATAACTGATTAAGAACGGATTAGCCATTTTACATGTAAAATGTGTTCCAAGATACGAAAAACTCATAATACGAAGGCTGCCTCGGAACGGATTAATTTCGTATCTCGAGGTACCACTGTATATATGTAGATTCTGTATATATAATGTATATATATATAATATATATATATATATTATATATTTATATTATATATATATATATATTATATATATATCATATAATATATATAATATATAGTAATATCTATCAAAATATATATAATATATATATATAAGTATATATATTATATATATATAGATATTAAGATATATATATAGATACTAGCTATATATATATTATATATATATATATATATCTAGATATATATATATATAGTATATATAATATATATCAAGATATTATATATATATATATATATAAGTATATAATATGATATAATTATATATATATATATTATATATTATATATATATATAGAATATATATTATGTATATATATATTATTAGCTATATATATATATATCTAGATCAAAGATATATCAATTTATATTATAAGATATAAGAGTCAAATAATATATATATATTATATATATATATATAATATATATTATATATATATTTAATAATATATATATATATATACACATTATATATATATTAGATAGAAGAAGATTTAGATATATAGAGATAGATAGATAGAGATATTATATAATATAGAGCAAATAATATATATATATGATTATAGTATATATTATAGACTATATATATATATAGATAGAGAGATATATTATCATATATAGATATATATCAAATATATATAATTATAATTAAATAGTATATATATATTATATATAAGAGCAAATATATATATTATATAAGATCTATATAGAATACATAGTATATATATTAATAGATAGAAAGATGATATCAGATAGGATAGAGATACAAATATATATAT